>NW_028186701.1:2572261-2670744 GCF_003343005.1 Rhea americana
ATATATATATATATATATATACAAAAGAGGAAAAAAAGGAGACTAATGAACAAGTCTCTTAACAAAACAAAATAAAAAGACAGGAGTCTGGACTATAGTTTATTCTTTTCATTTCAGTATTGATTAGCAGTAGAATAAAAATAAATCAGATACTTCCCCAATACACATACACACTGGCAAACGTGCTATATGTATCTTCATTATTCTCCTTTCCGTAATAAGTTTATAATTTGTTACTGCATTCGTTAACCATATAGATAGTTTTTAAAATACAGTTTATTGAGTACATTTAGTAAATTATTCAACTAGTGCTTGAAGGTGACATTTATCTGTTTATTTGTTTGTTTGTTTCTAATCAGGTTAAAATGTATTATTTTGTACTCACATATGTCACTAGGAAAATAATGATGAAAACTAGGAACATTTAATATACATTTTTAGGTAGGAAAAATCAGTTTACTTTACCCAGTTAAAATATTAGGTAAAATCTCTTTTTTCAGCCTAATTATTAAGAGAAATTCTGAATTGACTGTTACAGAATTAGTAATCATCAGTGTTCTTGATTTTTTGATATTACTTCTTTGTTTAGTCGATCCTAAACACTTTCTCCTCACTACTTCTGGTGAATGTAGTTTTTCTCAGAAATAGAATTGGGGTTTTGTACTTGTCTTATTCCAACAGATTTTGTTATAATTATAGATTATATTTGCAAAGAAAGATAGGTATTAAAAACAGATAGAGAAGTTGCATAATATGCTGCTGGCATATGGTCTTACCTCTGTATACAGTTTTACATGGCTAATGGTAGTTGCAAATTATTCTAATACTTGGTTTATTTCCACAGAGTTTATAGTTAAGTTTTGCCTTCTGTAATTATATAAAAAAAAATAGTCTAGAGGACCTGTGGGAAGGGCTATTAAAAATTTTATGGGTTTCACCGTAAATATACTTGAGAAATAAATTCCCTGAGCAGCAGTGCCAACTTGTAACACCACGTCCAGCTGGGATAGCGCACCAAAAGTGCAGCTCAGACAGCAGGAAACACGAATGTGAGATCCATTCCCGACGTGCCTCAGAATAGCCATAGGTCTTTTGTCATCAAGTGTRGTTCAGATTCTAATGATTTTACTTACCTTTCCTCCAAGAAACCAGTGAATGAAATTAGATAGATAGGTATTCTTGGAGCAATGATGGGGCCAATTCRTTATATTTATTTTTTTTAAAGAACAAGCATTTATAAGGTGGTAAGAAAATTAAAAGAGTAATTACCTTCATATCTCTCTTTTTTCCATCCTTTTTGACTCATGCGCAGAGCACATTAACTCATCATAAACTTGAACCWCTGCACTTAAAATAATCCGGCAGTTGTGGCTTTGGGCTCTTTTTTTAACTGATTTTTTATTTATTTTGTGCGTTGASTTATTTGTGTGAAATGATGGAAAAGGGAATGGATGAAAGGGACCCGCCAAAGAAGTGGAGAAGAATCTCTACAGTTTACACACTAAAAATTTCACACTTCACAAATTCTGCATATTATGTAATAGTATATGAAGATGTAGTATAATGCAGTTTGAAGGCAGTTCTTAATCCTCATCTGAAATGACTCCACTGCTACACTGTGAGTTCCTTAGGTATGGGTAAGATTGGTCTTATATTTAGAAAATAGAAACAAAAACAAGAAACAAAAAGATAACAAATAGTTATACACTCACACTAATATTGTTAATATAAAGGTGCCTGTGAAAGGTAACCATGATGGTGCTGTGTCAATTATATGAGAGATATCAGCGGTGTTATGTCCCTATAAAGTCAGTTTTATAATGAAGACCAATGTGCCTGGTACAAAATGTTGACATCTGTGACAGTTTTCCACTGTGGGATGAATCTGATGCTTAAACATCATCCTCTGTCTCTGTGACCAAATCCCCCTGCACCTGTGTTCTCTCAGAAGGCCATAATGTTGTATGTTATAAGCATAGTTATACATACCAAAGCATAGTATATATCCAAAACAAGTATATATTTGCTCATTAAGTATATAGGACAATAATTTGATATTGACTGCTGCAAAAAATGCCATGAAAATAACAGGTTAACAGACACTAGTAGCTTTATAAGGAAATGTTCTAAACTTTAAGATAGGTCTGATTTCTGGAATTAAGGTATATAACTACTAATTTAAAATATATAAATAGAAAGTATAAGGTTCACCTTTTTCTATCACATGTATAAATCCCCTAAAATTTCACTGGGGGTGCATACATAACCACCAAAAGAATAATTTATCCTCTCTTTCTTTTTTTAGAGAATTTTCAGAGCATATAAATTGAATGATTTTATTCTTAACCATCCATATCAAGTTTAAATGTTTTATAATCAATATACATGTCTACTTAAGCTTAAATGTGGCATGATGCATTTTATGTTAAAAATAGGAGCTGTGTTGGTCTGTCATGGTAGCACTTCAGCTACTTTACTATACAGGTAAGGCAAACATAACAAAGTAATTGCTCTGTTTTCCATGTCAAATTTCAATGTGTTCATACAGAACATATTATGTTCATTAATTTTCCAGTAGAGTTGCAGCCTTTCTCTTCAATCACAATCGTCACTGCCAAATGCTATGAATATATTTTTGTTTTATTAATGTTTCTTCCTAAAAAAAAAAAAAAAAAAAAGAGAGAGAGAGAGAGAAAGGATAAGGGAGAATTTTTTGACTGAATTGGGCCAGAATGTCCCTCCATTTCCCCAAACCTTGTCCTACTATTTATGAATTCAATAATGTATTCAGTAAATCCTACTGTGCAATTTTATACTTGCTACGCACATTTCTGAATAATGACTAAGGATATTAAAAGTAGCCCAGCCATGTTATTACGCCTTCATGGACAATTTAAATTAAAATGGAAAATCCTTGAATTTTTCCTTCTATCACCACGGCTAGGATTGTAAATTATAATTACATTTGAAGAAATCAGACATAACTTACATGTGTTGTCACTGCATATATAGTTTGTCTATGTAACACCGCATGGCAGAAAGTCTTCTGCTGGTACATGCAGTAATGTGATATAATTGCTAAAATGTCAAATTCTGCACTTGCAATCAATTTTACAATCAGATTTTGAGTAAGCATAATTTTTAGAGCTACAAATCATTTATGTTCCCTATTTAAATCTGACTGATGTCTAATTTCAGACTACAGAAGAAAATATTGAATATTTGTAATATTGATTTTGGAAAAAAAAATGAATTGTTCTAACTACCTAGATAATTGCATGTTGGAAACATACTTTTCTGTGTGTGATTTTCAGCATCTTAGTAACTAGAGGCTATTTATTTCAACTGTTTGCTAACTTTACCAGAGTGTTTCTTCGGTTTTCTGAAGTATAGTACACATTTTAAAATGTAATAATTGTATTTGAATTGTATTTACTGTACTCTGAGTATTTTGTGGTAGAGTAAGCAATGTTTCCATTACTTAACCTAGGAGGAATTGTTACAGTGTGGACTTCTTTCTAGCTATAATATTACTTGTGATCTATTTTACAATGTATGGTTTTATTGGTAAGAATTAGTAACATTTAGCATGGGATTCATGTTATCTAATCTTAGAAGTCTACATTGCTTACATTTGAGGTAGTCATTCAGACTGTTTTGTAATCAATGTTATGAAATTAAGTAGTTTTAGGGTGCTCTTCCTAAAATACATGTCTAGGTCAAATGGTGGATAACATAAACTCTCCCTCCATTAATTGTGAGGTGTCTAAGAAGCTAGCTCACATTTAGATTTCTACATGATAGATTATATGGTTGGTCAGATAAGTCTCACCCGGAGTCTAATCTTGAATTAATTTTATGAACAGAGGAAAGAGTGTAACAGACACAACACACACGTGGAGAGCATAACGTAAAATGTAACTTCGTGTGTGTATGTATGTGTGTATAGATGTGTGAGAATGAAAGTTTGTTGTGTGTATGTGTATGTAAAATTACTTTACTTCATGTCTATTACTATGCATTTTCAGTTCAGTTTTTAATTACATGAACACACATTTTTTCTACATAGGAACCTTCATTATTCAAGGCACAGATGGGTACGTGTATATTGCTCACTTAATAAAAAGCATTCAATATTTTGTTTTGTTCTTTGATGCTGAATATTCAGACTCAAATTTGATTCACTGCATATTTACTATAAAACCTGTTCTGAAGAGAGAATTACTCATTTCTCAGCCTATGGCAGTCCTCACTGCAATATCCATAAGCATTAAGGAATGCAGCCCTATCCAGTCCCCTGCACTGTCAGACTCATCCAGTTGTTCTTATCTTTCAACCCCTGCAGCTTACACTGACATCCCCCCCAGTATTCATAAAGCAATATTCTGGTTTTTCTCCCCCTTCCTCTCCTCAAATTCCTGATCTCTGATTTGCCAGTCAGCCCTGGGGGATGACAGAGTAACAGAGGTGTCATGTCACTGCATGGCGTGTCGGTTGGGTAGGGTCTTCCTAGAGTCTTGTGCTTAGTTTAGAGAAGCCTGGTAGACAATATACTCACCAAATACCACTGCCAATGATCTGACACGAGGAGTACCTATCTCATGCTCCTGGGTGCCAGAAGCATCTCCTGCCCTGTGATAAACTTTGGAACTGCTTCGTGTATCACAAAGAAATATATGCATACATATTTATAATATTCTTCTAGAGAAAGTAATTTTATTATCTCTATTTTTAGGCTTCATGAATTGAGGCAAAGAGAAGAAGAGGAATAGTGTGTCCAATAATTTAGTAAATCAGATGAGATACCTGTGGCTTTTCCTTTTTCCAGAATATTATGTGTATTTCAAAGCATTATACAGTTCTTCAGTGTTCAAAATGCAGTTCCCACATGCTTATAAAAATCATCCACATGAGATAAGGACCAGATAAATGGTAACCATCTGTGAAAAGTTTAGCTTAAACAAATTGCTTATATCTATGGGAGAATAATGTAGCAAAGTCAGAGTGCATATACTCTGGGTTGGTTTTGGAGCTTCACAGTGTTTTAAAGGGGTGGGAGAAGAGGAGGACTTATTTGTACAATTTCCGTTCACCAGAAAGACAAACTGGAAAAGCAGAAAGCCTGTCGCACATTATCTGACAACTTGGCTGCAGTCGTTGGGGGAACTGCATGGACCTCTGACACTCCATCAAATGGAGTAAGTGATAGCAGCAGGTGGGAATAGTCCCCTATGCGGATGCCAGCACTGCAGGAGTCTGGGACACTTTGCCAAATGGATTTCATAGATGTTTGCTCAAAACAGGGCAATGCTAAGATTTTCAGCTGAGGGCATTATTCCAGACTCTTGATGAGCATGCACTTCTGTAGGAATGTATTATCTTGCCATGTCTTTGGAAGATTAACACTTTCTATTCCCACTTTACCAGTCTGCCAATGTCCCAGTTCCATTTCTTCTTCATACTAGCTCCAGATTAAGTAGTATTCATCTCTTCTACAAATTTCCAGGCAACAACTTTTGGAGTTTATTGTTGTTTATGTTTTACTTTTGCTCTTCTTGCCACAACTTATATTTCCTACCTATAGTGCCACCCTCAGCTCTCTTATTCAGCCTTTCTCATTTTAAGCCTTGTTCCTACTTTTTTTTCCCCCTTAGCGAGTTGCCATTCTTCACTCACAGTCAAACTGTTCATCCATTTCAGCTCTTAACTCATTTTCCGTTTATCCTTTATCCATTACCAATGTGAAAGCACCTGCTCGGTGGTAAGCCAGACTTACTACAAGTATCCCTATTTCTTTGCACAACCTGTCTGTTCATCCCTGATTTCTTTCCACTGTTTCCAGTCTCAGGCTTTCTGCCTAGTCAGGTAGGGTGGGATTCATCAGCCAGGAGGTCTTCAACTGTCTCATTATACACAGTCAGAGTCCTATTTGAGACACCTTACTGCAATGAAGACCCACAGATATAACACATTATTATTATTAGAGATTCTAACTGACAAGATCTAAGTATCTGTTTGCAGCCAACTGAACCGAGCCCCAGGATGAAGCTAGGGATGAACAGGATTGCTCTTGGTTCTCCATTGACCTTACTGACTATTTCTCCATTGACTAGAGCAGAAGTTCAGACACCAATCTGAAAGGTGGATGGTCTTTGAAGACATCTTGAGATTTGGGGGTAATGACTCCTAGGATTTTCTGCCAATCTAGAAAGCTACTAGTTTTTCATATAGAACTTATGGCTGGTCTGACAACCTCATCTGGGCATTCACCAAGGGTGTCTAAGGCAATTCTGCATGACATTGAGATTGCCAAGTTTTACTGTTAAATTTAGGAGCTAATTTCTACTCTTCCTGCCTCTCTAGATTACAGATCTAGTCCTTGTTCATTGTGAACAATTACACTGCAATGAAGCTGCAGGTTATTGAAAACAAGATATTACACATATTATACTATGAAGTGCTGGATAAGTAGTAAAAGATGGTGTTATCAGTCTCTTCAGTAATGTGACTGCATGTTAGAATATGTTCCTGCCCTTTAGTTCAAACCATTAACTAGTTTGTGAGCTTGGTGTTCATTAGGTTGTTGGTGTCTATTCATTATATGAGATAGGTGCTTCTTTGTTATAAAAAACTTTTTCACTTTAACATAGCATGAAGAAACAAAAGCAGGCATTTTCCTTGCTTACAGTTGTCAAACTTGATATTCCCATGGTTCTGTTCTGCACTAAGCTCTGTCCTTCCACTCCTGACTAGGTCAAAACTGTTTTTTTTTAACTGTCTACTGGCTTTATCACCTGTCTGTTTCTTTTTTCTTTTTCTTTTTTTTTTCTTTAAGGCATGAATAGCATGCCAAAATTTTCCCTACAGATATAACTATATAGCACGCAAAAGAATTCCTTGCGTTTACAAACAAATCTAGAGAAACCTCACAAAACACCTGGATTACATCTGGTATTTTCTTCAGTTATCTTGTTCTTTAAAGAGCCATTTGTTTTCTTTTTCCATTTTACTGAAAGACAATTCAAAAGACTATTGGTCTTACCAATTCTGTGACTCCCTACAAAAGAAGCGTTCTGAGGGTATTCACTAATGCCTTTCATCTGACACATATACTCCAAGACAAATATATATATACAGGTCTCGAGCCATACAGTGCCTACTCAACATAGTATTTAAATAAATTACACTGGAGTGTTGAAGAAATTCTTATCTTATGCTTGAATCCTTTCCTATCATTTGTAGTCTTACTACGCTTATATTAGGGTATCTGGGATCCAGACTCCAAAGAGCTGAGATATTTGGCCCAAACCAGGAAAACAGAAAAGTACTAGTGTTTTCTAATAAAAATCTGGAGAACAGTCACATATTCAAAGTGCAGTCAACTAGAAGAATTGATTTTACTATACATGAAAGACTTCCACAAAAAGTCATTCCAAAATGTGCCAAAAATATAAAGTAAGTTAAATTTAAGATGAAAACTCTAGCTTTTTCTCAGAAATCTGCTTTTCTCTAGTCAGTCAAATGCTGAGATAGAAGCAATTTAATTTTCCGGGAACTTGACAGCTAGGTATGCTAAATAAAATTCTTTTTTATTTTTCTTTTCAAGAATACAAGGCCAATGGTGTATTACTTCCAATATGTCAGTTTTATCCAATTTTTTTTACAATAAATGAAAACCAGAAAAAAATCTTTTTTTTTTTTTTTTTTTTTTCTGGAAAATATATGGGAGATCTACTTTGAAATTATACATTCATTTAACATGCTTTATTGAGCTAGCCCAGAATTTTCAGCACTTTTTAAGATCAGGGAATGAATCATGTCCATCTTTAAACTACTTTCAGGCTATGAACACAAAATGAATTATTTCTTTGCCACATCTCAGACAGGACTTGACTCCAGCTGAACAGTATCAAGATCTGTTTTAGACTGTGTGTTTTAATCTCAGTGGATGTCCATCAAATGAGCGTGTTRGTCTATATGTCAATGGCTATCTGCTCTGTTGATCAGGCTATTGGATACTTTTTCTCTTAGCACTAGCTTATTCTATTGGAATTGCTCTACTTTGTACAATAACATATTATACGCTCATTGGAACTGCACATCGAGTCTGGATCATTTGAATCATCGCTGAGAGCCTTCGTTACTATGTTAGTGTCATTCTCACTCTTTTATATTTAATGAATATCTAACTACATATTTGAAGAGCAACAGCATAGCCTAGTGGTTAGCTTTCAGGGGGAAGGCAAGGACCCATGTTCAACTGCCTGACCTGAACCAGACGGAAGAGGAAAATGAGATTGTGCCATGTAACTCAGAGCTGAAAAACTCTTACCAAAGACATTTTTATCATAATCRAAAATCTTTTATTTTTTTTGAATCATCAGTGTTTCTGCCAAAATAAATAATTTCTGAGAAGATTTCTGGTTGAAACTATATAGTTTACGCTGTCTTTTGACAGTATTTTTACTTTCTTCTTTTATACACATTAAGAACAGTGATTTCATTCCCCCAAAACCCAAAACAAATGGAGGCTGACAGTGCTTACRTGCTTAATGTTTCTACATGTCAAAAAGAAGTTGGCCTTTTTTTCCTGAGTGCCCCCTTATGTCTGCATAGACCATAAACCTTTTCTTAGCTTTTGAGCAAACCATTCAGCCAAGCCACAGAATGATAGATATATAGGTCTTGTGGATAGATCTGTGATTCTACCCTACACCACAAATTCCTGAAATTCCTTAAAAATAAGTTATAAGTTGCTATAGCTGACAATGTGCTCTAGGATAGTAATTATTGATAACAATACATCAAAGATATGATGTTAAGATATTATGGCTTGCTTACAAAATAATTCTGACTATTCAAATAAAGCATCAATTGTAAAAGTATATTTGGCTCTGGGAAGTTCAGTAAAATTCAAATACAGTTAGTGCTAGGAAAGGACTCTTGCCTATTTTGTAGCACTTCATGCACAACTTCCCCCTTGAAATGACAAACGTGGCAGAGTAGTAAGTATATTTAAAGGAAAAGTTTAAATTAGGTTACTCATTTCAACACAGAGTGAATCTGAAAATAATACTGTGCACAGAAATTCTGCCTACGGCCATTACTTTTAAGTATTTTGGTACAATTGCAGCTGCTAATTAAAAGACAAAACCTGTTTTCCCCTTCTCAAGAAATCCATTTTACTGAAACTGARGTGGTTTGTGGAAATATTTCAATTCTGATAGGAAACATCTAACACTCTACACTGAAAATTTCAAATGAAACTAATGGATCGGTCCTATGACAAGTGAGTGCTCTGACTACTGATTTATTTGATATCCTGGGGCCTTCATAGTTCTTGTTTTRTATGCCTTTTTTAATGAAAAATCATTCCATAGTACAGTGAAATAAAATATCAAAATGCATTTTTTTTTTACAGAATTTAAATACTGTTTTCTGGACAGCCTATCAGTTGCTTTCATTAACACAGTTAAGTCTGAGACTAAGATACATACATGACCAAGTCTCATAATCAAACACTTCTATATAGCTTCACATTTTTAGGCCCCACATCAAATGAAAGTTCTGAATAACACCRTCATTTACAAAACTGCAGAGAAAGTTTAATTTCTTCAGTTCTATTGAATATTCTGTTAYGCATTCCATGGTCTGTAAACCCTTTTTGTGGAACTGGAGCCAATCTGTCATAACAAATGTCCCAGTAAAGAGGTCTGAGCTCAAAATTATTCTAATCCCTTTGATTYTAGCTGTTGTGATATAAGCAATAGCCCATATATTTAATTCCTATAAGGCCCAATTTAAGTCTCCAGAAAATATTTTTTCTTTTTTTTCCTTTTTTAATTTTTTTTTCTTTTTTTTTTTTTTTTAATTTATTCCATTGTCCTGCTCTGATCTTCTGGTAAATGACTTCCTAAGGGACTTGTTGTAGGGAACCATGTGTCTTATAAACAAAACTGTTCTGTGTCACTCCAGAATAATTTTTAGTGCTGGATAAACTACACTTTCAACATCATCGCCAAGTTGAAGAGTCTTTACACCTTCTGGCTATAAATTGCAGTTGTATGTATGTGCACATAAAGCCATACTTAAATTACTTTATTAATAGCAAACAACAACAACAACAAACTGCAAAAGAATAACCTGGTAATCTGTTATACAAATAGATGAAAACAGATACTATAGAGACTCCTATTTYTTCTAAATTCTTAYTTTGGGTTGACAAATATAATTTACTACAAAAGATATCAGCTCGTTGGTGTGAAAGCTTGACTTTTTTCTTTTCTYGTTTCATCAATGTTATGTTTATAGAGAATATGCAAATCCATTTGTACAAAAGGACAACAGCTTACAAGACCATTGTGAAATCCATCTGCAATATACCTGAAGTTTCTTCCTATCACTGAAAAGGTTTTACATAAAGCGCTAAGGAATGTGAGATCAGCTGTAATGGAGTTTATAGTAAATTGATAGCTTTCATTTTATGACTTTTTGTATGCCTTCACTGGAAATCAAAGAATTGATTCTAACCTGTTAAAAACTCCAGAACTCCAGATTAGTTTGTTTATATGTGAGGAATAGAATAGGGAAATCAAAAACATAACAATAGAAACAGACGTTTCAAAGGAAAACCTGGAAAAAGTTGGGCTTCTTTAAACTGAGTATATGAAGTAACATATATCCTACATTCCTCGTATGCTGTTGAAAAGTTATATATCCAACACAGTGGCGTAAGTTGCAAAAATTTCAAGTGAGTGATGYAAAACAAGACAGTGTCAATTCTGACTTTTTTTTTGGTTGATTAATTTTATTTTTTGTTGCTTTCCYGGTAACACAAACTTAGACTATTCTTGAATTAATTATACTGGCATACAAGAAAGCCTATTAATTTTAGTATCACTCCACAGATTATAAGATCCCCAGATATTATGAAATTTCAGGAGACATATCTCTGTGAGGTTTAATCTTCCCAGCTCACTGAATTAGGAAACTGTCATAGAAAATTCTCAGTCAAGAGGGCTGAAACATAAGGATGAAAGAGACATAACTATTTCAGCTAATGCTGTAAATCTTACTCTAACAATCTCTTTATGTTCTACAACATCAAACAAACCTCACGGAGAGGGATACTATTTCTGATCTTTCCTACATCCTGGTCTTGCTGAGTAGTCTCCTAAAGTCACTGAAAGGTTCCAGGGCAGCACTTCCAAGTGTAAAAATTCTTGCCACCATTTACTGTCACCATGTCCTCAGTGGGATTTTTTTTTTCCTTTATATTATCTAGTAAAATACCTATTATTATTATGGAGATAATGTAAAATAAGAAATAATTTCTAGGTGAAAGTTTGCAATGTTTAATGCCAGCCCTAGACAGAAGGGGACAACTCTAACATTCAAAAAATCCTGACCTGTAATCATAACCAATACRGTCTTTGTCTTGCTAAAAACAGTGTAACGCCACCAAACTACTCAAAATATGTATTTTGGCTTGGGTATTCTGTAGGAATTTGGTGTCTAAATGCCTTTGAGTATTTAACCAATAGTTATCTGTGTCAGTTTGGGGGAATGAAAAGAAAACTATATCTCTCACAAGTGTTTAACCACATGACCTCTGGAAAAGAATATTTATTTAGACAGGTGAGAATAATGTATTAAAATCTCACTTAAAAAATCTCATTTGGCCTACTCAGAAAGTGGTTGTGGGCCCATAGGTTAAATTAAATGTCTAAATTAATATTCTCAAAAACAATAACTTTTTACTTCTTTACCTTTGTGTGTGACTATGTRCCTTTTCTTTTTAGAAGAAAAGGGAATACGCCACAACTATCTGTTGTCTTCTCTGCTACAGATTTATCAATAGGAGGATGTATATCAATAAGGTGATTTATGAATAGCAGCTGTGTAACAAAAGCAGAGAAGGAAAAAAATCCATTGTGGGTATTCGCATTGAATCTCAGKTTATACAGAAGCAGGCAGTAAGGTAGTAAGAGAAAGCATTTCAGTGTTGGCTGGGAGGTAAAGTTGTTGGATGTCTTTCAAATTATTATGCCAGTCCAGATATTTTTTGCATAATAAGAACATCTTTCATGTGTCAGAACAGGTTTTGATTATAACTAAATAAGTGAAAGCTGGAATATGTTGATAAAGTCACCTTTAATGTAAAGTTTGCTCTGAGTTATCTAAGGTATTTTACAGAATAAGGAAGCCTGCTGATGAATTGAGGCATTCAGAGAAAGAAGCATTGAAGGACACCATATCTAGGAGGGAAAAATAAATATTCTATTTATTAAAAAAAATYTATATTTAGAAAGAAAAACAGTTATTGTAAGCAACAAAACATTAATAATAACGGGAGAAACAGCAGCTATTTTATAACTATTATAAATTATTTCTTCAGGCCCATGATATTAAATTAATTGCATTTATTGGATGATGTTTATTATGGTGGAAGTAATAACCTTGTTCTAAATCTGTTTAAATAGTCTGTCTCAGGTTGTAGCTGGATCTTCATGAAAGATATCATTTGATGGATCCAGAACAAAGAAAGGGGAGTATTAATTTAAATGGTATGTTATTATCCACATAATTCACTGTCAAAGAATGTTGTAGGGACACAAGCTTTATTTACATGATATTATTATATCTATATATTTTCTGACCCAGTAAGACTATTATTATACTCCTTTTACATATTTTTGAATTTCTTAATAGCCAAGATATTTTGATGAAGACAAATTTAAGAGAAATTAACTATTTTAATAAGGCCTGATTCAAAGACTAAGAGGATATATCAATATCTATTCAGAAGTTTTATGGACTAATTTTCCAGATTTTGTAAGAGATTCTGGATCTGGCCATAGTTTGTGGACTTAGATACAACCTATATTGGATATATATTTGGATCTTTCCCTCTTTCACAGGCTGAGCACATGCTTTTTGAGAATAACAGCAGGACAGTGTAAGAAAGCCTCTTTCAGAAAACTTCTATTAAGTTTGCAATAATAACAACACTAAAAAAACCTATAATAGTACAGTCTTTTGAAATCTCTACCCGTTAAGAAGCTGTGATTTATACCATGTCATATGGCAGCATGTATGCAAGTGTTGCCTATTCCTTATAGATACACATATGTAAATGCCTGATATATGTGTATATTTGACACAGTTATCATCTTCTCTGTGGTATCTAATCAATATAGACATATTCACAAGTATATCTTATATGCTGTGAACTCTGATAAGATCATTTAATTCGTATTGATCAAGAACTGGATGGTCATAGGAGGGCTATACTTTGCTATGCTTAGGACCATACAAAAACACAGTAAGATGGTTTGTGGATTTGTCGTTTTCTTCTGAAGAGTGTCTGTGTATTTCTGAAGAATAAAAAGTATAACTTATTTACTTACCACAAAAATCAGGTCCCCTCTTTTAGTGTAGTTCCAAAATCAAAATGGACTTCTAGCTTTCATGGTTTTTTTTTTATTATTTTTTATTTATTTTTTTTTTTAATTGCATTATCGGACGCAAAAGCCTGAAAATACATTCTGGCATTACACTAGCAAGGCTAATGTAAATTTGTGATATAATAATCAAATAATCAATAATCAATTAAATAATTGAACAACACTATTAAATAAATAAATATTAATGTTATAGCTTCAGAAGGTAAGAGGTCAATAAAAATTATTATATTATTAAAATGCATCATCTTTAAGCCCCTCTCATAATTCAGAGTCCTGATTCAAGTGTGGAATGCATATTGCTGGCAATACTAGAGATCATGTTCAATTTTTTTTTGTTTTATACTTGTTTGTTTTGCTTTAATCTTTTTCACTGCACTGCTGTATAGTCTAATTATCTAGATACATTACAATGCCCAACTGAATAAAGAATGCATTAGTGTACAGCAGGTGTCTAGAATATGACTTCATTATGGTTTTCCTAAAGGTTCACTTTTCATGATCTACAGCACCCACTTAACTAACACCTCTTGCTGGCCCTGGAAAAATATGAGACAAGAGGGAGTGTTGCACATACAATAGTTTTCTGTTTTTGTTTCTGCAAATATTAAGGAAAAATATTTTATTTCACAAAACCTCCTTTCTAGCTACTTTCCTCCCCTCATCTCCAGGGCATGTATATATGCATGGGCATGTATATGCAAGTATATGCATATRCATACACTATGCCTATGTGCCTGTGGGTGATATTATCACAGCTAAAATTGAATAAACTGGGAGACTTAATTCTTTCCTTAATCATTTAAAAATTCTGTGGAAGGCAGTGTTTGGCAGAACATCAATTGTTCTGCTTTTTTTCCTTTTTTTGTTTGAATGAAAGTAATTATTTTTGCAACAAATTAAGCATTGTATTCCTCTTTCTGGAGTGTGGTAAAGCATGTTTCTTCTTAAACTACTAGTCAAATCTTTGAATAGGTCTGGTTTTCATTCTAGAAAGCAAAAAATATATATATWTTTTTTAAGAGTCCTAACTCTGGATGAATAATATGAATACAGGACCAAATAAAATTCAGCTGTTCAGATAAATTATCTTAAAACACGGAAAGGAAAAAAATACTAGAAATAAAAAAGAAACTTCACCAGAATACAGTGAATAACACAGAGCTACAGTTATACTATTTCTGTGAATATTATGTCTTCATACTAGTGTCAGGATTAATGGTGTATATTAATTAAAAATTATTATGTCTAATAGTCTTGTGAATACAGATGAGAGAAATGTGGAGGTAAAATCCTCTGCATCTCAAGCCTTTCACACTACTTTGTGAATGTTCTAGTTATTGCATTTTCAGCATAAACGTTAAAACATTTAAAAGTTCTCACCATTTATGTTAAGTATCAACAATGCTTATGTTTATTATTTGTGCTCTGTACAGAGAATTCACCACTAATTGTAACTGATTGCTAAGCATACATACCTGGGAAAGGCAGTCATAAGGAAAAACTAGTCAGTTCATATAATTTAAACCAAAATCAGGATCAAAGCAGTTTATTAATTTATTAATGACATTTAATTAACCCACAGTGAACTATACATTCAGGATCAATATTGGTAATAWAACAAATAAATCATACTACTAGACACGTACAGAGTGTCAATAAACAGCTAGACATTTCCCAGTGCCCCTCCGTAACTACCTCGCAGAAGCCCAAAGCACCCACTGAGCATGGTGATCTTAACATCTGGGGTTGTCCAGGCATTTGGATCATGCAAACACCTCCACAATGGCATTTATGCTAGGGCTGTGGATGCCAAAATATTACTTTGTTGCAAAAACCCCCTCACCCCCCCTAAAAAAAAAAGGATTAAAAATCTAGCTGTCATTTTTTTCTTTAAGAACTGTGACATTTTTTTCATTTCACCACGTAAGGAATGTTCTTGATTCTAGAAAGTCTTATGGGTGAGGAGTAGATGAGGAGAGTTAAGAGGGGCAGAGGAGGACAGCAGCCAGCTTAGACCATCTTAAGAGTTTTTTGATTAAATTCAAGAGAGATATCCTGGARTTCCCAGAAGTCAAAGAAAGAGGCATTCATCCCCAAAGGCCCAGTAACTTAACCTATTTGAGACACTTTAGACAATTTCCTTAGGACAGGATGGATCACCTTCTGTAAGTGACTATTTCTGTCCAATGGATTTGAAAGGAACTTAAATTGATTACTGTGGGGTTACACAACATACACTAAAATGACATGAGGTCTAAAAACTACCCAGGCAGTCTTTACTGCCTATGAGTAGACATAAAAGTTTAAGTCCCTGAAATGCCTGCATCATTGCACAGGTTTCCATTGAAATGCTGGAAATTATTTCTGACAGAATACAGAGCGTAATTCTATCTCTATATGCAACCCCACTCAATGAAGAGGTATAGAAAATGATAGCTTTTGACTACACCTTTTTATTTGCCTCGTCGCAGTTGTGCTGTGCAGTGAATATAGTTAAAAAGAAGAAAAAAAGTGATTGAGTTTATGAACCATCTTTGCAGTTTGTACAGTGTCTGGCCTCATAGAATCCCTGATTCATGAGTGAGTAAACTGCCAGCACAACACAAAATATAAATTATTATTAGTCAGGCTTATTCATATAATATATAGATATCAGCTATGGAGAAACTCACCTGAAAAGTRGTATGGAAGGACTGATGATGGGAAAGTGACCCTCACTTCTTCTTCAGTTCTCAGCCCCATAGTGTAACTGTGAGGTAGACCACAGCATCTTACCAGCACCAAACTGAAGAAAATGAGGTCCATATAGTCCTGGACCACTGGCGACAAGAATTACCAGTCAAATTATTATTGACTTCAGCAAGGCTTTTGACACTGTCTCCATTAACATCCTCCTAGAGAAGCTCAGAAAGTRCGGGTTGGATGAGTGAACAGTGAGGTGGATTGAGAACTGGCTGAAAGGCAGAGCTCAGAGGGTCATCATCAGTGGCGTGGAGTCTAGTTGGAGGCCTGTGGCTAGTGGCATCTCCCAGGGCTCAGTACTGGGTCCCATCCTGTTCAATTTCTTCATCAATGACCTGGATGAGGGGACAGAGTGCCTCCTCAGCAAGTTTGCTGATGATACCAAGTGCAGAGTCCTGCACCTAGGGAAAAATAACCCCATGCACCAGTACAGGCTGGGGGCTGGCCTGCTGGAGAGCAGCTCTGCAGAGAAAGACCTGGGAGTGCTGGTGGATGACAGCATGAGCCAGCTGAATATGAGCYAGCAAAGTGCCCTTGTGGCCAAGGAGGCCAATGGGGTCCTGGGGTGCATTAGGAAGAGTGTTGCCGGTAGGTCAAGGGAGGTGATCCTGCCCCTCTCCTCAGCCCTGGGGAGGCCTCATCTCGTGTCCAGTTCTGGGCTCCCAGGACAAGAGAGACATGGAGCTACTGGAGAGAGTCCAGCGTAGGGCTGCAAAGATGATSAGAGGGCTGGAGCACCTGCCCTGTGAGGAAYGGCTGCGAGAGCTGGGCCTCTTCAGCCTGGGGAAGAGAAGCCTGAGGGGGGATCTTATCAATGTGTACAAGCACCTGAAGGGAGGGTGTCAAGGGGACTGGGCCAAACTCTTTTCAGTTGTCCCATGTGACAGGACAAGAGGCAATGGGCAGAAATTGAAGCATAGGAAGTTTTGCCTGACCGTGAGGGGGAATTTCTTCCCTGTGAGAGTGACGGAGCACTGGACCAGGTTGCCCAGAGAGGTTGTGGAGTCTCCTTCTCTGGAGATCTTCAAGGCCCGCCTGGATGCAACCATGTCTAACATGCTCTAGTGACCCTGCTGAGCAGGGAGGTTGAACTAGATGATCTCCAGAGGTCCCTTCCAACCTTACTGATTCTGTGATTCTATGATTATTATAATGAGATTGAGGAAAATGATGGTTCCAGCCTCAGTTACATGCTCTGTTTGATTCTATCCATTTTAGTCCTACACAAAAATGTGCATGTGCAAGTTCTGATAAGCACCACTTGCTTTTAAATGATAACGAACAGTTACATCCCGTTGGTCTCAATTTGTTCAGGCAGGCGTAAGTTTACATCACCACTTTGTTAAAACCACTGTATATCTAAAGCAAAGTGAGTAATTGATACAGAGAGGGAGGAGAGAGAGAGAGAGAGAGAGAGGAGAGAGACCGTCTTCAGTAGATGACCCAAAATAACTCTGTTACTGGGACAGATTCCCCACTAGAGCAAGTTGTCCACTCCCAGAGCAGAATCAGCTACACTCATTATTCCTGATTGATGTTTGCCAAACTTCTTCTTAGAAACTTTTTAGTAATAGATATTCCATAATTTTCCCAGGCAATCCGTTATAGGGCTTATTTTAGAAACATTTTTGCAATGTTTAAACTAAATAACTTCAGCTGCAATTTATTTCATTTATTTCTAGCCTTATTACGAACTGAGATCTAGAAATGATTTTTCCATTCTTTTTTTGTCTTTGCAGCACTATTTTGCACATTTGGACTGTTGTCATATACTCTCTCCGTATACTCTTCTTCAGAGTAAACAACCATAGTTCTCTCAGTCCATCCTCATAGCTGTGATGTCTCAAGTGAAACTTTGGATCTTACTTGTTCCTTACCCTATACTTCCTGCAGTTTGGCCATAGCTTTCTTGAAAAGTGATGCCTTGAACGATCAGTGACTTCTCCAGGCGAAGGTATTGCCTACATGCTTATAGCTGGGCTTTCAACTGCCTTCAACTGCTTTTTCGATACAGAACAGTTGAACTGGTTTTAGAAAGAAAGAAAGGAGACTGGCTTTTTTTTGTTTTGTTTTGTTTTGTTTTGTTTTGTTTTGTTTTGTTTTGTTCTTTCTCTGACAAGGATTCTCATGACATAGTAGCTGCAAAGTCAGAAATCATTAAGAGTGATGTTACATATCCTTTAAAAAAACACATCAGCTGTGCTCATACACCCTGACTGCATGATTCCGAAAATGACCAAGGCCACTAAAGCGCCACTTATATCAAAGCTTCGTGTTCATTTCAGTGACAGATGATGGCAAGAGAAAGTTATTCATTAAGAACTTTATTTAATGAGCAATAGATCACTGTGAATAATTCTCATTTACCCCAGCGACCCGGTACTGCAGTTGCTAGGATCAGGCACTTGGTCAATGCAAGTTGTCTAACTTAATTTCCTGCAGATCATGGTTCTTCAGATTTATACATCTGTAAACTTTCCAGCAGCTTCTCTGTGCCAACAGAGAGCAGAAGACTTGTTCTGCTTCACTGGCATTTTCAGATATTCTTATTGCTGTACGTATGCTGCTATCTGCATTTCTTTCCTGCAACTCAGGCCAGAATATAATATACTAGGACTTGAAAGCTAGCTGAGAATAAGTTAGRTTCAAAATATCTGAGATGACTTTTAAGCTGAGGATTAATGTTATTTAAATGACTCGTTCTAATAACCTTGGATTCTTTTAACATTTATTATGCTAAATATAGAATTGCCTCAGGATRTGATAGTTACATATTTTAGGTTTTAGARTCTGTTTGAATAGGTTGGAATACAGCTTTATATTGGTGATTATTCCATTTACTATTTGGAAATAATATTTATTATTATGATACATGAAAGATGATTTGACAAGTGACAACAGAAAATTTGCTATATTCCTAATGAACAGTCATACTTGGCAGTTTCTACGATTTCAGCAAAACTTCTATAGCACAAGCATCTCTCTTTCTGATATATGAAACTTGAGTAGAGCAAATGATAAAAGAAACAGTAATGAATCCTTGCTCAAAATTATAAATAAAGTACTCCTCTTCAGTTATAACTTTCTGTATTTCTGTCTCTGAATAGTTACATAAAATGGCCTACTAGCATATTGTTCACTCAGAGAGTTCATTTAAAGGAAGTATATTCATAGACTTTTGTAAACACAATTATTTGGACCAAAATATAAATTGGTCCAGATTTAGTTCTGGAACAAAATATACTACATGCCTCATGTATTCAATCAGAGGTAAGATTCAAATTTCAGATATTGATTATTCTCGATGACTTCTTCCTAAATATTTTAAAAATAAGACGTTTGTGAGATTATTTGGTGAATAGCAATTCAACTAGAAAACCAATTTAAGAAAATTGTAAAGGGCAAGTAATATAGGAGATGGACATAAAAAAAAAGAAGAAATTATGGGAAAAGGTTATGAAATAGGAAATGTAGAAAATGCCACTTAAAATTAGGAATAGATTTAGAAGTTGGAAAAGAATGGATAGAACTGATTTATGGAGCATGAGAATGTATAAATTTATCTAGAATATGGAGTCAACAACATTATTTAAGTTTATCATGTTTATTACTTTAACTCAGTAGGGTCTGCCTCAGTGCTCAGAGTGCCAAATTATTAAACAAATGTTCTCATTATGTTGYTTTACTTAGAGAATTTTTATACTATAAATACTTCTGATGCCTACACACGCACACACACGCACACTTGCACATAAATATGGTGCATATGATGCTGCTCGGAAGTAAAACCTGCCTACAGTGTATAGGTGTATTAGCTTTGTGGCCTGAATAAATTTTGCCTAGGAAAACAGCTATTTGGCATTAATCATGGTTTAATTCTGTTGGAACCACTCTTATGTGTGATACCTCACTGCAGGGCCTGTATAGACTCACCCCTTGAAAAGCGGCAACAGACCTCTTTGCTTTGCTTTGCTTAGTACTATGAGTTAAAATACAAATATAAATATATATACATATATATATATTTACAGCTCTAAGGAATGAGAACTGAGAAAGTCACTGTGGCACGGGTTCTTTACTAATCCCAGAAGCGGATTAAAGTAGGTGATTATAATTTATTGAAGGAAGGAACTGGAAARGGATCTGGATGTGAAAAGAATAAAAGAAGTGCACTACAAACTCTTATGGTAACAAACTGTAGGACTATCAGTGTTATCTTTAAAAGTAAGTCATTAGTTAGAGCTCTCTAAAGTACAGAGATTGTCTTAAAAAAAATTAAAACAAGTAGTGGTATTTTACTATTTGGCTTTTGATACATCTTCAAAATAGGTGTAAGTTATATATACTTTTATTCCTTCTCCATATCCAGGAGTGATAGAGACTAACTTGTCCTAGAATAAGAGATATGCTCAATATAACTATTTGCCTCCAGGAGCTAYAGTACTGTATAAACTATATAAAAAGTGAAATATGAAATAATGCATGTCATAAGATTGGAGATAAAATTACAAAAAGTTGTAAGGCAAGGCCAGGAAAGTAAACTTACATTTTAACTTCAGAGAAGAACTAAGGTTTGAATACTAGCACACATGTCTTCAGTTGACCAAGATCAGGATAAACATTCATATAGCTTAACTGCAAAACTAGACGTGAACCTGCCTTCCTAAGGTTTGGTCTTTCAGGTCAGCATACAGAAGTGTTGCATTAGTTGTAGTTGATGYATATATAATTTTGGAAAGATTAGAAGGAAAGGATATTTATTTATTTCATGTTGAAAGAGTAAAAATATCTCGGAAGATGTTTCCTCCTTTTCCCTTGCTTCCAGACTTCTGTGTCTGCTTTTCCAACAGACTCCAAATGACAGCACATTGGCCATATCCTGACCTAGCCTTCTAATTCATGCTCGSTTTTCCACTCCCATATGTCTATTATAATCCACTAATTAAAAAGAAATATAGTGATTTACCCCCTTTTCTTCCCTGTGTTTTTTGAGGAGGTGACTTTAATACTTGCTCCCATTCTCTATCCTACATGTTTTTCTAGGACAGAATAGGACAAGAAAGAAAGATCATCTGCCAAACTCAAATTTTTAGGGACTTTTTTTTTTGTTTTGTTTTGTTTTTGTTGTTTTTAACCRAGATTGGATAATATCCTACGCTACCCACTAGAAGAATAATAAACCAATGTACATGTAATGGCATTGCTRCAGTGAAGGCCAAAATATACTTGCATATTCGCTATAAAGCAAAGCCTGCAGATGGGTATAGCAGTGCTAGTATTAGGAACAGACCATGCCATTCTGTTCCTTAGGGAATTTAAGGTTATAGTAGGCAGCTGCTATGGTTTCAGATCTTAATACTAATCGTTGTTTGATAAAAGAATATCCTCCCTTGCACAAGTCAGAACAGTGTATGGGCTTTGCACTGAGCTGAAGTGCTCTAATACTGATAAATGATCCCATGGGAAATAGGCTTCATGTTCTTCAAAATATGGCTAATGATAAGTCAGGCTTATTGACCTGCACAATTAGCAGCTAAAGTGGTGGAAAAAGTCTAGCTTCTCCAGTGTTTATTTAGCATTTGTAGCTCAGAATGTTTCAACCTTTTATTTTAGTTATAATTTGTGAGACTAATTTCAAAAAATATTAAAAAAACAAAAATAAAAAGAACAAAACATGAGAAACACTTTAGAAATCTCATAAGTAATGAGTGCTACATATTTTCTATAGTTTGCTTAGTCATGACTAATAAATTCTTTACAAAAAAGTTCAAACTACAAATCATAAGATTCTGTATTGAAATAAAATAGTTGGAAAAATATGAAAGAGAACTTGTTATTTACAATCACTTGATCAGTTCTCACACATTTATTCCAAAAATGCGTTATGTGGCTAATTTTCAGACTTAAATCTTCTAAAATTGCCTAGACTATGCATTCAAATTTGCAGGAATTTCTCCATATATTACAATAATAAAGAGATCATGACTTAAACTTAGGCCTTACGAGAATGAAGAGATTCCTAGTCTAGAAAAAAGGGATAGAGAGTTATTGATCATACATCCTGCATTAAGATACTAAATTTATTCCTGAAGACTATCTTTCACCCTACAGCTTTTATACAAACTGCCTGTTTATACAGACAGTCATTTGAAAGATCACCCTTCAATAACTTTTTCTGTTATTTCAAAACTTCTTCAGAATTTATGGTAAAACAAATAATRCTGAAGATGTACTGGAGCACCACTACCAAATGAAATACAAGAAATYAGATGACTAACACAGACACAGGTCAACAGAAAATGCAATTAGAATTCTTAAGCTAAGTTTTCAACAAATGATTAGCTTAATTTGAGAATTTACAGCAAAGCTAAGTTTACAGAGAGTGATTGTTCAGCATTTTCTGACATTTGGCCTCTGAAATTTGAAAAATGACAGCTGATTTTTTAACTTTTATAAAATACTACATTGGCAAATTTCTTAGCTTATGTACTATCRTAATATTGCAATTCCAGGGTTTTTGCAAGAAATTTATCCAAATTTTRTTAAGATACTTTTACTCTGATGCTTGTGATAGTCTTGTTAAATTCTAYGATTTTTTTAATAAACAAATATTTGGTAATACTTGGTCTAAGAGACTGGAAGCTAAACCAAAAATTTCTAAAACTAAAACAGAGAAGAAACTTCACAAATATCTTTTTTTTTTTCTTGTAAGAGGAGTAAATTTTCATGAAACCAGTGTATTGTTTAATTTAAACTAAAATGAAAGTTACTTGAGATTCATATTGGCATTATGAACAGTACCCTTAGCTTAACAATGATAACAAATAGTCAACGATTGTCCTGAAAAAAGAGTAATATGTCAGATGATAATAACCCTTGAGATCTGCCTCAGAATATACTATTGTTTAGTGCATCGTATTTTATTCTGTGAGGCAGACTTTTTCTGTGAACTACTGCAAGCAGAAAATGATGTGTAAAGCTCTCCCTAGCCCCAAAGCTGCCTTCCATAAGGTTTGACTTTCAGCCTTGCAAATCAGGAGCAACTAAGAAAGTAGTTCTGTAAAATAAATATTACTATATGAATCTGTTAATTAATAATTATCTCAAGTGAGTTAAAATATAATTTTAAACAGAATATGTTTTGAAATAGGTCAATATATGAAATCATCAAGTATGAGTAATAATTCTCTCTGAAAAATACTTTACTGACAAACTGAAATTCATTTGCATTTATATTTTATTTTTTTCTATGGAAATATAAACCTCATAAGACATAAATTCCTTTACATAGGTTCCACCCTGTTACATCCCTGTATTTGAGCAAGGCTTTTTTTTTTTTTTTTTCCTTCAGTCCTCCTTTTTTGTCATTACACTTTTTGTAATCATCTGAGCTTGCACAACATCTCACAAAGTCAATATTTTAAAGAAAAGAAATCATCTTTTCCTTTTGAAGCATTATTAGAAGACTACAGGGGACTTCTGTTAGGAGTCTGCAACTCTGTGGTTTCCGCTATCCTTACAGAGCCCATTTCTGGTCCTGGTGGGAATTATAATTCCACTCTTTAATCAGAACTGAAGGCCTTCGATGTTACTGTTGCTGCCAGTGATTTATAAAGCCAAGCATTATGTTCTCCTCTAGTAAAGCTTTCTTTGCTGTTGTTAATAGACTATAAGTTATAGCAAAGCATAAGCTAAGCATACCAAYAATTAGAAACCAAGAGCAGAAATTTGTTTTATGCACCATATTTTAAGAATTCTTCCAGTGCCATCTGGCTCTCCTCTTGTAGATTAAGAACCTCATCTAAGGAACAGAATAATTAAGAGATGTTTTTAGCAGTTTCRTATAATGATGGCCACTTCAGAGGAAGTATCAAGACACCATAAGACCCTCAAATATTTAGGTCTAAACCTATAGGGCTAAAGTTTGAATTTAGATATAAAGGAAGACATGTGTAACAGTGTCCATTCCTATTTTTGCACACAGATCTTGCTCACAAGATTAAATGTTTTTTCTTGTATCCGCTGCTCCTTGAGTGAAGTGATTATGTGCCTTATGGCTTTCTGACAAAATAAAATAAAGTTCTTATTTCTATGATCACAGCATAAAATTTGACATTCAATGGGAATCTCCTGTAAAGAAATTAAAGGGTGAAAAAAGAATGTGTATAATAAGTTTTTTTTTTACTCTCATTATTTCTAAGTCAACTTTATGATTTTTTAAAGGTTGATTTTTTTAATATTTGGGATATAACATTCTTTAATATTTTCCTGACAGTATGAAAAAATGAATAAAGAAAACTAGCAAAAACCTTCCAGAATGCCAAAAGAATTCATCATACTGAATTACTTACAAAGCATAATTTGTTTTCTTTTGGTTCTATATATGACTTTTTGATTATTTATATCAGCCATCCTTACAGTGATTTCTTTTATCTCACTCTTAGATGGATGTAAGCATCACTGAAATATAATTGTTACATTTGAGGATCATATGTAAATCTTGTTTGCTCATTTTGAAAATGCCACTCATTATAGCATGTATTTTTTGATCTTTTGACCTTGAATACAGCCATTTCATTGTGATCTGTGGAAGCAAAATGCTGTTTATCTGTTAAACAATGCTGTTAGAAGGTAAACRATCTTCTCTGCCACAGACGTCAAAATTAATTAACTAATAAGGCTCCTATCCTTGATGACTTTTCTCTGTTTCCACTCTTTCTGACAATATTATTACTAATAACCATAAAGATAGTAATGTGAACGTGAATCAAAAATGCCAAGCCTTGCAGGCATTTATTTGCTTCAGTCACTAATTTGCCAAGAACACCTAAGCAACTGGAGAGTCTGTCAAGGAGACAGAAATTATCTGTATTTGACTAACATTTAGAACTGCTACTTCACTGATGTAAGATACTGTGGTTTGGCTGTAAATTGACTTACAACTAACCTTCTGGGATAAATCAAGGAAGTCAAGCAATTGACTGTGGTCAGAAGCAACTCAGTGTCTCTAATTTTCCCCTTTCTAGCATCATTTTTATGGGAATGTAATTCTGTCTTATTGATGAGTTTGCTCCCTGATACCATCGACACTGTGGGGAGACAGGCTGCTGCCTTTAACTGATGTGCAGGGTTAGACTCATGTGACATTACTACCCGTATCACCCAGCTACAAGGTTCTGGCAAGTTTGTTTTGCTGTTTCTTAACTACGCTGAATTTATACATAGGGAATGATATAATTCTACAGTGATTTTATTCTGAGTGAAAAATCTCTCAGGATTTTTAGAGGCAGTCTGCAAAGAGAGAAAAATCAATTAGCAGCTTTTCTGGACTTGAGCAGTCCATCTTGTGTCCTGTAATCTTATTCCAAATTAAATACTCATTTGGATGAACTATGTGAGCCTTAGAGATACAAGCAACTAGGGAAAGCCCATGGCATCTTCCCAGTCCCAGGGATACCGCAGTAGTTGTGATACTACCAAGTACAGTTCCAGAAGACTCTGTAATGAAGCCAGGATGCCATTCCTATTTCCAAATACATTTCATCTAGTGTGACAGTCATGAAACAGGCAAGGTAGCGCTTCTTTTCTCTAGGAGAGAGGTTAAGTAYGCTTTAAGACAGAGATCTACCGTTAGGCTGAGGTACCATGTTTAAAGGAAAAGTTAACATGAGGGGGTACATGGTGCTCCTCTAGGGAGGATCAGAAAGATGGAGGATGCCACCTGAAACTGCAGTACCTCTTCACCCTTCCCTTCCCCAAGTGCGTAAATTCACCCTAAGCTTACCTCAGAAAGAACCATAAACACCATGGAAGTGGGAACTATCAGGATGCGAGCAGGAAAGAATCAGGCTCAATAAAAAAYGTCAAGGGTTCCTCAAGATTTCAAGTTGTAACAAAGGATATTACCAAATATTTCAAGTGTAAGGAAGGAAAAGCAGTAATTAACTATCTGACAGAACAGTTCAGATAGAAGGTACTTCAAGGCTTCTCTCTCTCAGACACTCTTTTAAGGCTGATTTCTCTGTCAAAGCGATGTGCATTGTGTATATTGTCACAGCTACTTGTAACTTTTTGCCATGCTATTTGGATCTGCAGCTCTAACTACAGTTATAGATTCTCATAAAATAGSCTATATCCACTTTTTTTCATTTTGAATGATGCTGTCTTGATTTACTTTTACTTTTTCTCTATGACCACATTTTTCCTCTTCCTTTAATATAATTAAGACAATTCTTGGCTTACCTTTTCAACTCATACCATATCTGTTATATTTTCTCAGAGAATGTTAAAATGTGCCAAATATATAAACAAGGAATATGGACTAAATTATATTTTCATTTTTCTTGTCTTAATTCGGTCTCCTATAATCCTTCCATCAAAGTCCCACAACATTTCTTTCTCACCATCCTAATAATGTTTAAGTCATGATCTTGTTTGACCTTGAAGGTTGAGCAGGTTAGGAAGAGGGACAAATGCCAAAATAGTTCAGAATGGAGGTCTTAAAGAGAATATTTGAAGTCTTGTATTCTTGTCTATCAGTTCATATTTCCCTCAAATTGTCTGGGATCTGAAAGATTGATCTCAGTCTTTATGTTCCATTTARAACTGCTTGAATCAGTTCTGAGAATAATGATATCGAATAATAGTAATTTTGAATCTTTCATCAAACATTCATACATGAAAAAAGTTTGCATTACTCGGATGAATCTATGGATGGTCAAATAGTACTACCCTAGACTTGTTTTCATGAATACAGTAGCTGTTGTATCATCAATCGATAATTTTTGCTGTTTATTTTTCTGTCATCAGCTTATACAGTCTTAGCATTTATATTAATAATTGATGAATGTCATGTGCAATCTTTAAAGTTGAAAATACTTGCTCTTTTCTGTGTCCTTCTGTGTCTCCAATATTCTTGTGTATGCTACAGTCATCTTAAAAAGATGATATTGTTGATGGTCTACATACTTTGTCTTCTATACTTTTGTAGCAGATTGACTTAGATACATTGGTGATGACTTGAAAGTAGATGTAAACATAAGAATGCAAATTTATTCCTAGTCTTGCATAATTAAGGTAAAACATCATCCTATTAAGAACTGTGCTGAGCACCGAAGGGGAATACACGGTCTTCACATTTCAGGAGAAACACAGAAGTTTTAGGACTGATCTCTTCTTTCCTTGAAAATTAAATTTGGCCTTTGTATAGCATCAYTAAAGTCAAATCCAGTGCAGTCAGAGGACAGTGCTTCATTAAATCAGGATAAATCACGGGGCTTTTTTTGTATGGATATATACCTTTGAAATATATTTCCTGAAAAATTCCAATAGCAGTTAGAAGAATTTTGCAGGTATTATGAAGCAAAACTGAAAATYTATTGTCATTTAAATGAGCTGTAAAAATTACAATGATTTATGGGGATCTGGAATTTCAAGACTTATAGCAGATRTGAATTACATAAATTAAGATTCTGCCTAGACTCATTGAGAGGTTTGATAATGATTAGGAACTTATGTTTATGAAAATGAAAAGTGTGCTTGAGTTGAATTATTTGGCAAGAAAATCATGGAACCTTTGTAGTTGGGTAAAAAAYCTATTCTTCCCAAGCTTTTTAAAAATAATATGTCATTCGTGTTTAAAGCAAATTCTGAGAGCTAAAATCAGAAATGAGGCAGGACTTGCACTGTGAAAGTAAGAATATTGCTCCACTGGAATGAAAAACACCAAATGTTGCACTTTCTGGTGAGCTAATAGATGTAAGAAGTAGATAGAAGACCCAATAAGCTTTTTGTACTACAAACACAAAAAAATAGAAAAACCTCAAAACAAACAAAAAGATACATGCAACTATAGAATGAAGATACAAATTAGAACTAAGCATTAGTGATAATTTAGAATTTCAAATTTAAAAAATCAAAAATACTATGAGTGTTAAATTCTTTAAGAGAACGTGCTTATAGCAGCTTCAGAAAAAAATAAAACGGGAGGGGCTGCTGAGACAGTCTGCTATCTAAGCTTACTGCAGAACTCAAAACTTTGAATATCTAAAAATCTAAAACCAAACAAAAGCAGAAAGAAAGAAATGGTATTAATAATGAACAGTAGCTACAGCAATATGCARTTCTATATTGAGTAATAATGAAAGAAAATAGAGCACTAAATTAAATGTTTGGAGGGAAGACTAGTAGCTCCCACTGGGTGCTAAAGTAAGGATTCTTTTCAGTGTTTTTTTCTATAGTGTCCCTGCAGAGTGGTTAGACCCTTTCTCCTTTACTATTGACAGCGCTTTTGTTAATATCTTTTAAGTGTTTCCATCTTCACACAAGCCAGCCCTGTGACCCATTGAAATGAGTATAGAATGAGGTAAATCAGGGCCTATCAGACATCAACAGTAATGGAAAGCTGATGAAGTAGCAGTGTTGTGAGTTTCGCCCTCCGCTACAGAAATGACCTTGGTAGAGTACGTGGGAGGCAATTTTTCTTTTGTGGTACTGTCCTGCTTTGAAACATCGATTATTCAAAACTTTCTTAGTGTTTTTCTATTTTGTGGTAAACCAAGAGTAATTTCTGTCAGGTGTTCTAAAATTATCTATGTATTGAAGTTGAATAATTTTCTGCAGAAAGCATGCATATTAGTCCTATTCTTTCCTGTTTTTCATAATGTGGTTAGAAATGACTCATGAATACTTTTACACTGTCCAGACATATTACAAAAATATTCCCATGGCAACGCAAGATGGGTCTGCTCCTTGTTATCCGTATTTCCAAAACAGTGTGTGCTGGGTTTCCCTTAGAAGAATCTTTTGWGAATTAGGAGTCATCTGCTGCAGAGAAGTCCTTTGGGTCACTCACAATTTTCTTTTTGAGATTTCTCCAGTTGTCCAGAAAATTTGCATGTACTTTCCATTTTACTCCTGGAAAACATGTATGCATACCGTAAATTAAAAAAAAAAAAAAAAAAAAAAAAAAAAGAAAAAAAAAAGAAAAAGAAAAGAAAAAGAAAGAAAACTAAAGTAAAATTAAGAGCATGATACAACGCTACTGGAAGTAAAAAGACATGATATCTGAAAATGAGTGAGGACAAAGACCTACCAAAACCCAGTTCCATTAAGGTGGAACATAGTAAAGCACTTATTATGCTGTTTGGTTGCTGTTCAAAATAGGTGTGCTCTGAAAGGAAGTCTACTAAGAGATTAGCTCTCAAATCTCTCGGAGGCTGAGGCTGTGGGGTTTAACAAAGATGGTGTTTGGTACTTCACCTCACATGTAAAAGGCAGTAGGCCTGAGCTCTCAATGAGATGAATTAGAAGTTTTTTCATGCTTATGTAAAACAAAATTATAACTTTACAAAACAGATCAGTCAAATAGAACTGTAGAAATAACCCTATTTTAACCTAGTTCTTGGATGTTTTAAGATCAGAGACTGTTTTCATAATGTTTTGTTAAATAAAAGTCCCACAGGAATTTTAAGAATTGTTATTTAGCTTTTTTAGAAAATAATTATCTTTAATAACAGGATAAAGATAAGGAGATATTCATTTTATTCTGAATCATTCTGCTGCCATGCCACTTGCCTGCATCTGAAAGGCAAACTTAAGTGGCAAGATATCTTGGTAATATTAACTGAGATAGATGAACGATCAAAATGATCGATCTGTCATCTGAAGAAACTGTGATTCATACAAGGAGGCACTGTGAGAAAAACTCTAGGAATATCATAAAGTATAAAGGCATCATAATTTTGCACAGAATTTTGTACAAGGCCTAGAGCTCCTGCATTTCCATGCCCACAATTTCCAAATGAAACACGGGACCATRCACCATGCAGTACATGCAGCATGAAACTAATGCATCTGGAACACATTACTTCTGCTCAACACGTCCAAGGGAGCTGTGTAGCACATGTGCAGGTAAACYCTGCGTGCACAGAAGTCATTCATCTGGAAATTTGGGTTGGGGGGGAAAGACTGAACCCCTCTTTCGAAGCCTGAAGGAAATTACAGGCATGTCCAAAGAAAGCAGGACATATGGCCACCCTGTCTCTTCTGTTGTCCTTGAAAATACGATCACAGCTTCTTTTTCTGTAATAGAGGCAGTAGATATAACTCACTCACAGAATGATATCTGTTTTAGATGTAATGAGGCTACAATTCAAAGGTTTTGTGCCATTTTGATAGCACACACTTTCAAGTATAAAGAATCAAAGCTCAATCATTTGCTAGAGATATTTTCTCACTTTTCTCTTTTCCTTTGCTCCTGGTTTGAACTTCTCTCATTTGTTCATTTTTTGCAGAATTTGGGACACTGTGGTAGTGTTGAAATGAGTCACTAGAGGGTTACATCTTTTGTAAGTTTGCCAGTTCTGACATTAATGAATAATGAGTGGGGTACAAATTACCATTTTTCAGCAGCACACCTGAATGTTCTGTTTGTCTTCTCCCAAGCTTATTTTCACCTCATACATGATTAAGCTTTACAGTTGTATTTTAGGGGGTACTATTAAGAGCATTTAATCAGGAGCAGTGCAGAATGAGATGCAGGAATTTTGATCGCTCTTTGCATTATGTAGCACTATTTGTGTTCTCAAACTGCTGTGTTAACTTCATTCTAAGTTATTTTTGTAGTATATGACATTCTCAGGTATTTTCAGGCACTTTTATTTATGCTCACTAACAACTTTATCTGTAGATGGTATTACAGAAGTCAGTTAGGATTGCTCAGAGAACAATTATAACAGAATTTGATTSTAAACTTCTTACTACCAAATATACCACTCTGTTGAACTCTTTTACACCCTCCTGGTTCCTGAGAGATTGATGAAGGCCAACAGTATTTCATGCTATCTTAGTAACTTGTTTAGCTACTAATTCACTCGTTTAGGGAAGTGATCCTACTTGGTACTTGGGAAATTTCATCTGGACTACTGTATTCAGTTCTAGGCTACCCAGCAAAAAGAAAGATATCAACATACCRGGGCAAGTCCAGTGTTAGGCCATCRRGTTAGTCAGGGAACTGGTGCAAAAAGGTGTAAGAGAAGGGACTGAGAGGGCTGAGTTTATTCAGCYTTAAGAAGAGAAGGCTGAGGGGAAATGCAGTTACTCTTCACAACTGCCAGATTCCCTGCCAGCCTGCCAGGCTCTCCCTGAAGGTGTGCAGCAACAGGACCAGAGGCAGCAGGTCGAGCTAGAATGTAGGAAATCTGATTAAATACAAGGAAAAAAAAAACTTTTTTTTTTATTTTTTATTTTTTTTTAATCATGGGAGGTCATCAAACACAGGAATAGTCTGCTCAGAGATGTTGTGGGATTTCCATTCTTGGAGAGGTTCAAGACTCAAGTGGACACAGCCTTGAACAACCTGGTCTGATTAGATCTACTTTGAGAAGGGGGTTGGACTATATGATCTCTAGAGGTCCCGTACGGCCTGAATTATTCTCTGATTATGTGATTCTGTGATCTGCAAAATAGACCTATTTAGGAACTATTATGGAACATAAGATGACCCTGGCACGAAGAAAACAGCAAATTTAAGGGAGAAGAGTGCAACTGTCTGAAGACTTTCCCTCTTTACATTGAATAAAAATATCTTTTCAGAGAAGAATGTATATAAACTTCGCACTGACAAGTTCAAGTGACAGAAAACRTTCGTAACAGGAGATTTAGATGATATCAGGAAACTCTAAACTGGAGAATTGTAAACTGCTGGCAAAAATCAATTTGAAGAGCTATGGCAAAAAAGCATCATTCGTACTGTTTTCCAGAAACCAGAAAAGTGTAAAAGCATTTAATGTAGGACATTTTTTGGTAGTAATAACTTCAAACTCATGTTCTGCTGCTTTTATTCTCTGCGTATTCCTACTGACTGCATTGATAGTGTCTAAAGATGAAGTCATTACTGAGCACAAATAAATATTTACAGTCTGGTCTTCAAGTATAAATTTTCTAGAATGAACAATATTTTTATCAAATGAAAGAACAAATAAAGTAAATGGAAAGGGTTACAATATTAGGGCAAGAATCACTTCAACCTTGTGTTCTCAGGAAAGATTMTAAAAATCATAGTACAAGAAAATATATAAAATATATTTGGTGTTAGCTGGACCAAATGATATTTTTTCAGACAGTTTATTTTGGAAAATAGTTTCAGACTGATCAAAATTATGGGAATGTTTGCCAGATCTGTTTTTTTTTCCATCAACAGGAAAGACAGATGCTAAAGCTTTGGGGTTTTTTTGTATTTTCAAACAAAATGTGATTTCATTTACAAGTAACTTTCATTTAAAAAGCTATTTAAATTCAGTTATGAAAATAAGCAGGGAGATATATTCCTTTGCAAAATAAAATAAAACATTTCAGGAAGTGATAGAAGAGTTTAAAAAATTCCACATGATGATTTCAGTAAGCCATCAATAACATATCCTATAATCATATTTACCCTGCAAGTTCAGAGAAGCCAGAAAGACTTCTCCGAGGCCAGTGGAGGGGCTGCAGGGGCAAGTAGGTGTTACTCAGCAGCAGGCATCCAAACAGAAAAACAGGACAGTTTGCCCAGTGCCCAGCTCAATAATCCCCCTGAATTACAGGCTAAGGCTTAGATCCACAGATATGCAGATATATTATTTTACCAAATCTGACAATGTTGTTTGGCCCAGCTGTATGAGRCTATACCAGCTTGAGTTTCTACTATTTCTGGTACCACGACATCAGCTCACTGTTCTGCTGGGTAGACTTTCCAAAAGGGATCACCTCTGTTTTTGTTTGTGTGTCAGTATAACTTGTACACTTATTGTATAATGTCTATATTAAAACACCAGGTACATTCATAGTAAAGGTTATCCAAATAAGATTCAGCATTTCTAAATATGTTATTATTGCAACTTAAAATATGTTACTATTTTTTCTTTCATTGTTATATCTTCTGAAGAAAAGTAAGATTATAATAAGACTATATGACATTCTTTCTGAATGCATRAATAAGTGGAATTCACCCAACATATCATAGGTATCTACAAGTTGGCTAGTTATATCTAATGTTGCATCTAAGCCAGTCACTCAAACATCCTTTTAGAAACCATAGAAAGAAATACACCCCTGTGGTGGGCAATTCACTTCGTCCTAAGACAGGTACCTACAATATGTGAGATGAATTAGCCCTTAGATGTGCTTATTTCTTTGCTCATCTCAGTTAACATTTTTCTCCCCTCCCTCTGCCAGATGTAGAGATATYGAGAAATACACAACAAATAAGCTCTCAACAACAAATAAAGCATTATAAAGTATGTTTATATTGTAGGGGCTGGAAACATTTCCCAGTCTGGATTTTGATGTGGATCACCCTGGCTCCATGTTTACATGCAGTCTAACACTGCACCTTCTTTCTCTGATTTCTGTCCAAAGGAAACTGGGACACATAAACCAACTGTGGCTTATTCTGACTTTCAGGTGCACTAAAAAGCCTAAGTAGTCTGTAGAAAAGCTTTATTACATACTAGCTGAAAATACTGACCAATAGAGTCCCATGGTTACTAATTACCAGAAACTAAGAAAGAGTTCTGGGCAAAGAAAAGTTAGAGAATAGTTCTACACACCCTTGTTTATTATGTTCTTTTCTTTATTGCACACTCCTGGTCATATCTGCTGGCAAAATATATGACAAGACTAACCTTTGGACTGACCCAGTATGGCCACCATTATATTCAGCTAATTTATTACCTCAGAGATTCAAAACAAATTAGGAAATGAAGACTGATTTTCCTATTGTTCATGCAAATGTGGGGCAAAATATCATCAAAAAGAACTCAGAATATATCTTAAAGTTTACACATAGTTTCATGATGCATCATAGAAAAGGCAAATAATAAGCATATCTCCACATCTAAAGCACTATATTTTGTCTAAGTGGCATGAGATGATGATATTCTATCTGGAGACAATTACAAAGAGTATTGAAGTAATTACATCCATCCTTTCTCTCCATTTTTTCCTGCTTTTCGTTATATAATTTGTATATACAAACATAATCATCCTAGTGGCTGACAAAGAAAAAAATAAATAAATAGGGACGTGCTCTGTGGTTTATACATAACTTGTCAAGCTGGAATATTTGAAACATATTTCTTCTTTAATTCAAAGGAAAGCAGTTGATACAGGATACATTTCTTTATTTTCATGTGGCAGTATACTTATCCTTAACTGTGGGTGGTGAGTTGCACTGTGTTGTAGATCTGCCTCATACAGGAAATAAATATGTGAGATAATTGTGGTAAGAAGGAAAAATTATTGGAGGAGGAAGTGAAGACGAAAAAAGTTTCCCTAGCATCTGTTCTTCACATTACAAAGGATCAAATTCAATTATGAGCCAGACCCCTAAAATCATGATTTTTTCATAAAAAAAAACTTAAAAAACCCTCTCTTCTTATGATTTCTTAATCTCTTGTTCTTTTAAACTTGAAGGATGATCTCAGTTTATATTTTTAGGTAATTCTTTTCACTCTTAAGCTTTAGAAACATGTATCCCTAAAAAAAATAACTATGAGATTTTAAAATAGATGATTCTAAGAGCTGGTATTTTTGGAGATGATTCTAAGAGCTGGTATTTTTGGAAACTTAGTGACCATCAAATGGCTTTATAATACTTATAATGCATCTGTAGGAACTGATAGAACCAGAAATTCATCCATGAGCAGGACATTTGTGTTTATGCTTAATAGTTATTTTAGYAAATAGGTATACTGACAAAAATGCTCATAGAACTGACAAGCAGAAGGATCAAGTAAAATATAAAATGTATAAAAGCTGCCCCTGCCATGCAATGTAGAATAACAACCTTTTGATGCATAATTATGCTTGACATTAAAAATCCTTTAACAAACTCTAGCAAAAACAAACTCCAGAAAAGAGTCTAAAGTAAATAATGGAAAAAAAAAAGCACAATATAAAAATTTCAAAAAATCTCAATCTTAAGCTCTTAGATTCAGTTTGGGAACACAGTAATTTATCTGGGTCTCTTTTTTTGTTTGCTTGCTTTTTTTTTTTTTTTTAGTTAGAAGTATAGCCACCAATAAGATAAGAACGATAGCCATCAAACTTAAAGATCAATATCTTAACATTTGCTTTAAAGAATATTTTTAACATCTCTTTTCTSTATGATAAGCAGAAGTCTCCCATTTTGCTCCACGAACAAAGCACCTGAAGAAGGAACTTCAAAGTACTAAGGGAAARGGAACTTTTTATTGACAAATACATCTCCCTCACATACATGTCACACAGTTCCTATAAATGGATTCTTGGTACAAGCCAGATTCATGTTTCACTGTGAGTCAGAAGAGAAGTTACTGCTCCCTTTTTCTCCTTCCTGTTTAGTAGTATTTAACGATCACAAACAACTGAAGTACCAAGTGGGAAAGAGTTTTTAAAGTATGTAGAAAATGACACCATGCAAAACAAGGAGATCATGTTTCCCTGAAGATGATGAACCATCGTGTAGACTTCATCATCAGTGATAGTGTATTTTAACAATTATGCTAAAGCCTTTCATTAATATGATTCTTTCACAGGCTTACAAGGCAGCTTTCAGATCTTTCAGCAAATTCAAATTTGTTCAACTGTGGGTAAAAGCATCCAGGCTGACACTTGCCCTGCTTTATTTGCAGTGTGAAAAAGGTCAATATACCACCTTTAAAGACAGTGGCAGATAGTCACTGTGTCTGTATTTTTAAAGGTAAGAGAAAAATTAATCAGTGAAGCACAAAACATTGAAAAAAACGCATTAAGTGATTTATCCTTTAATTTTGCTGATGGAACAGTTCTCATACATAATCCCCATGATGGTAACTAGTGCTATTAGAAAATCTAATTAGCTATTAACARCTGCATTTACAAAGAAATGATTTAGTCAAGTAGAAATATTTGTAAACACTTAATGTGGATTATCAATTTCTTCCATGAAAACTTATGATTTTTGAGGTGATATATATAATAAAGGTGGATAATGGGGGATAAAATATAATGCATCAAAGGATACGTTAATGGAGAAATACTCATCTTTCTGTAGAAAATCACTAGTTTCATTTAGTATAAAGAATGAATCTTCTGCAGTCAAAGCAGTATGATAGATGAGCAAAGTGCATTCATGGAAAACACTGTTGTAGCAGATACCGCTGCTGCTGTTACTTGTCTGGCGCTTCATACTTCAAGGGCTGTCTTTTCTTCATCATCTCCAGCTGCGGTTACAAGGAAAATCCAGCATGAACTTGGAATTTTTTACTTCTAAGCCTAATAAGGTCCACTTGCATCTAAAGATGCTCATAATGAAAGAATGTGAATCCTGGAAAAAAAAAAAAACAGCAAAAACAAAACAAATAAATCTGAAAAAAGTATCTTATCTTTCGATCCAAATGTGAATTTCTAAATACCAGAGAAGCACCCAAACACTCAAAAGTGCTAAAATCTCATTTTCTCAGGGACATCATCGCAGGCCTTGTAACCACTCTGAGTTATTACATTTTATGGCAAAATATTAATCATATTTTTGAAAGCAGAAACAACAACAACAGTAATAGTAATCCTGAGTGTATCTGCATGTGATTTTTTTTTTCATTCTATTTCCAGGATAAATCTCTGATTGTGAACCTAAATAATGATAGAATTCTGTGTTCAAATACGCAATGTGGAGTCTTAATTTCATCGTTAAATAAAAAGGAACATAGATGAGATCTTTTTCCAAGATGGGTAAAGTGTATAGAAACATACATTCCACTAATAAAACAAAAGACAAAAAAGCAAATGATATTTAAAAATATTTTATATTCAATAATCTTTAAGTGTAACAGAATATTTATTTAATAGATTTTTTTGCTAATGTTATTCTTACTTTTTATTTGCAAATTTATCTGACATAAGTGTTGGGAAAAAGTAGTCATGTTCTTTAGCATCTATTAAGCCTATGCTATGATTTCTCTACTTACTTGATGATATTTTCCAATCTAAAACYGGTGAATATCTAGCAATGTGTGAGGGATATGAAAAAGCTGTGAGATAAGAAATCTTATACTAATGACACTGTGCTAGAAATATTATAATCTGCATTTTATGACCTGAATATCGTTATCCAAAACAGTGCTTAAGCACCCTTTGACTCAAAGGCACATCTCTAAGTTAACATTCCTCTGATTCTTTTGCATTCTCAGAGGAAATACTCAACTACTGGTATATGTCAAAAAAAAGATGACAACCTTTCTTGAATCTGGCCAATGAGCAGTAGGATTGGAAATTTCCACTCTGTTCACTCTTCCTACCCACTTGCACCCTCCCCTCTTCTGCTAATTCATGTAGGCGTATACAGGGTACTCAGGAAGCCCAGATAAAGCTGTGCTGCTGATGCTGATGTTGCAGCTCTGTGTTTTTTTCCAYGGGCATATGTATAGTTCAAGTTGAAACATATCTCTAGAAATAAACCTACTCTGATAATTGATTAGGAACAACATTTCTACTTGGATTTGACAGGTCTGGTTATATAGAGCTGCTTACTTCAATCGATCTCTATTAATTTGCATGGATTTTTTTTCTCTCTCTCTCTCATTTGTGCCTCACGAGATCAAGACAAGTATGAAAAAGGAACATCATCATGTTTGTACATTGTTGTCAAAAAAGCTGTTAATTTCTAATTACATTGCCACATCCTGTCCTGYGTTAACATAACTCACTGAAATTACCTAGATACCACAGAAGCTACAACCTGATCTACAGAAAATTGTCTTTCTTGGTGAGAATGCACCAGACTTAAAGAAATTTAGATAAGCATAYTGTCACTTGGAGCTGTAATCCACTGCATTTTATCTGGAGTAAYAGAGACAACAGTAGGAGTCTACAATGACATTTTTAAAGATAAACATTTGCATTACTCAACTGCTTCATCTGTTGAATTCTTTTGTGTCCAAACATTTGTGTTTCCAGTCACTTAGGCATTGTAATAAGTAAATCAGATAAATTAAAAGTCTGAATATCTTTATAAAAATCTCCTTTCCCTTTAAAAATGTCTTTGTTCCCTATAAATGCTTCTTTCTACCTGCTCTGTCAAGTAAGAGTAAAATACTTAAAATCAAAGGATATAATAGTAACATTTAAACAAGTGYATTCATATGTATATATAAAAAGCAATTTCATTGCAATGAAGGGAAAGTGCCAGAAACTCTCTGTTTGTGTTCATGTTAGTTTTCTGCACCTACTCCAAGTTCTGYATGGAAAATGCTCAAAGATAATATAGATTGGCACAAGTATAGAATCCTACAGTAAAAGAGATCAAATTTGTGTAACTATTAACCATTTCCAGATTTAGATTAGTAGCTGGGTAATTCTCTGACCTCTTACATGCTTTATTGTCCTTGATTTAAAATAAAACAGCACACAATAAAATAGTCTGCCTATCCATTAAAATTATTAATGTTTGTGTTATTATAGACCAGCTGCTCTACAGATCATTTCTTCAATGCAGCTCGTTCAGTAACATRAAATATTCTGTTGTTTGCTACAACTTGCATTTTCACAGTTAAAGTCCTACTTTTAAAAATCCACAAAAAGAGCAACAYAGGTAAATGGGAGATTTAGGATTGTGATAAAGTGATACAAATGGTAAGAGACTGTATTATATAAAACCTCTATGATTTGGATTATTTTGTAACATATGGTATAAACCAAAATATTTTAGCCTGAATTTATGACAGTGAGAATATTAGGTAGATTGTTTATGATTTATAAAATGAACGTTTTTGTTACCTCCAGTGTTAATTCAGATTATTGTCAATTTCTGTGATAAGTGTTTGAATTAATCCCACTAACCTATAATAAATTTTCAAAAAGCTGGATATTATGAAGCATCTGAGCCTCTGGATGTTTTTATAAACTCATGTAGGAAAACCTACTATATTTTGTTCATGAGTGGCACATGGAGCAAATTAAAATGAAATATTTTTATATTGTTTTACTTAGTATAAATTGAAAAGCTAGATCATATCTCAATGAAAGTGTTTTCTCCTTCCTAGAACTGCCTGCCTTATTCACAGCATGCAGGTGAATTTACAGCTTTACAATTTCTTTAAACTTTTGATCAGYCATGGCTATGAAAGAGATTTCACAAAACATAGTGCTCATGTGAGCCCCTGAAACTGGAAATGGCCAAAGGCAAACAGGGAATCACTAGTTGCTGCGTGTCACCGCACAAAACAGTCACAACACAAAGGCATGTTTAGGCCTGCTGCTRTGATTTACATTTCATCTAGAAGTTACTCCGGGTTCACTGCAAACACAGAGGGAGGAAGAGGGAGCAACAGCTAGTCAGAAAGGAAGAAAATGTTCCAGCAAAGCTCCTCTTTACCACGGGCAAAGCAACTGGGATATGACTATATGTTGRTAAACCAAAGCTGCCTTTCTGAGCCTTTTTGCGTGGTATCAGCAGATGAACTGCTCCTTTGAGCYCAGCCCATGGCTAGGGAAAAAAAGACTTCGTTTCACCCACAGGGCTCTGTGTTTAGATCTTGCTGTGGACAGAGGTTTTGGATCGATATTTTTGCCAGACATGCTCTGTATTTAACCTTTGCAAATGCCTATACATGGTCTGTAAGCATTTTTGCAACTACTGTGTCTCAGTCTGACAGTCTAATCCAGAACAGGTGTCCTATGAATGTCTTTGCAAGAGTAACAGAGAGCATGGCCTTATGGACTATTTTAGTAACTATGATCAGAATTAAGAAGCAAATCTCCCTCCATATTCATAGCGTGAAAGGATCCYATTTCAGCGCATATGCAGCTCTCCCACACAAGAAAGAGGACAGGATGCGGGGTCAGGCTGAAGTTTCAAGGCCAAGCTGGGGATGGAAGGATCAGTGTGCAGCAGCACGGGAGGAGGAGGTAGCAGTCAGCAGCAAGAAAACACACAATGCTCTCCAGCTTCATAAATTCTCCATTTAACATCCCTCAGTAAAACTCCTTGTGGGCACCAAGGCCAAATGCCAATAATCAAGAAATGTCATAGCTGTTGCACAGACTCTAAATGAGTTGTTKCCATTTCCTGCCCCTGACAGATTTTTTCTTCCTAGAAAGTAACGCTAACATAATCTCTTAAAGTAAAATAAGAATAAACAATCACAGAATGAAGARGGTATTTTTTTAAATCTGTGTAATGGTAGATAAATACTTTAWTTATTTGTCTTGACTTAAAAATCTTCCAAGTTTTAATCAGAAAGAAATCAGCTTTCAAATATCTGATATGATTAACAAGAAAATAATAAKAAGAATAGTTACTGTGATATTACTAATACAATTCAAATTAATGATAAAAGTATTTTTTGTCATATTTTTTAGATGAATATTTTGGTTTGCATAAAAAAAGTATTTTCCTTCAAAAGGTTTTCTTGATGAATTTATTCAGTAGTTTCAGGCAACAAATACCATTTTCTGCTCATATGTACTCTCTGGAGATGTAACCTAATGTTTAATACACTTAAACTTCATTTTGCAGAAGACAGACTTTTCCCAAACACTCATCTCAGATTGTGGCCACAATCTGTTCTCATGGGAACTAAATACTGCCATAAACACCCCAGTCTTTTCTCCCAGAGCCAGCTGAAGTTCTTTAACTTTCTGTTTTCYGGCATAAATGTGTGATGGCATATAAATGAGTATCTGTTAAACAATAGTGTCACTTACATATCATTTTAAGTGAAAAACCTATACTAATGGAGTAGTCTTTTCTAAAGCTTGTCACATTAAACCCCAACATTTCTACACTCAGTGTTATATTCAGAACTCTAATTTAGCTGAAAAATATAAAACTTCCTGTAGTCAGACGTCTTTCTGCCTACTAGGTACACTTATAAGGAGGCTGAAGAGCATAGTTAACTCTATCAAGGYCAGTTTTACCTTATACATTATGATTTGGTAGAAGTCTCATACATTCACCTCTTGCAAATGGCAAAGTATGACTAAGTAATGTTTTTGAGAACTGCCAGTTGTTCCTTTGAGTTAACTAGAAAGTCCTTTGAAGTTTTGCTGTGATGGACTTATASAGAGGCAAGAGTGAAATGCTGAAGATATGGCCCAAGTACTAGACATTAGACAAAATTTATCCATCAGTTACCCAAATGAATGTCAAGTGCTGGATGGATGTTTTTTTCTAATGAGAAAAAAAGGAAACAAAGGAAAAGGTGATTACTGAGATAAACAAAGAACATCTCTCTTTCCAGTGCTACCTCATTATTCATAATTTAGTGAACTTTATTATCTACATCTTGGGTAGCATAGGGTAGTTAGAAACTTCTACAAGACCTCAGATGTACGATTTTTTTCTTCTACTGGCTATATAACTATGGATAATTTGATTGCGAGGAAAGATGCACCAGCCTTCTGCAACAGGTAAAGAATATTTAATTCAATTTACCAGAAATCATAGCACTCTTCATTTCTTTAAAAGTAGATATTGGATTATTAAAGAAGATTTACTGTTCTTCTGGTTTTGATCAGAGTTTTTGTTGTAGGAAAATGCAAACATATAAAATCTGTAAAAGGAGGTTAGAAGAATAGAATATTGTTGTAATTTCTTAAAATGAATTCAAAAATAGTTTTAGATTGAATTAGTCCTCTTGATCAGACCAGATCCTACAGTAGCTCTTCAATAAGATGCCATTTCCTTAGGAATAGAAATAAGTTACCTTTCAACAGCAATCAGAAGTTGGGCCAAATCTTAATTTAGGCCAACAGGGCCCTAACAGTGCCTGATGAAAGAACATTCATAGAGATATTATTAAGAGTTTAGTTCTCAGCAAAAGTCCTTTCAAGTGTGACTTTATATTAGCCTTCCAGGCCACTTAACATCATGCTTGCATTGCTTCTCAATGAAGTTTTGAGTCCTATTTGCAACAGCATCTGCTCCTGATATTTAAAGGCTTGTTTCAGTCATGGATATCTTCAGAGATAATATGGGAACATATGAACAGGGTTCATATAGGAACCCATATGAATAGGGTTAATGGTGACCCTAAAGAAAAGCCAGGTGAAGTCTAACACCAAGGCAAGCATATATGATATATTATATCAGCCTGCTGTTTTGAGTACTGGGATTTCCTAAACTGAGTGTAATTTCATGTTTTCAGCAGCCTTTTGTTGATTTCTCTTGCATGAGCATAAACTCTTGAATTCAGTGAAACTCRCATCTTTTGGCAAGGAGTTCTGTGGCTCTGCTACCACTGCATGGGTAACATTCTTCCTGTGGTTGTTTTGAATCTGGGTCCTGCATTTCTATTAGATTTTCTCTAGATCTTGTGATATAAAAGACAGTGAACAATAAATTGCTGAACCTTTCCATCGTTCACTTATTTGTGGATTTCTGTTACATCATTTCTTCATTATCTCTTCTGTATACTGAAGAGTTCTAGCTTAATTAATTGTTCCTCTAACAGAAGTTGTTCCATATTTTTGGTATTTCTAATGCCCTTCTCTGAATTCTATCCAGAGAGGTTTATTTTGACATGAGGGAATCAGAACTGCATACAGTTGCCATGATATAGATGAACCACAGATTTATGCAGTGGAATAATCCTGTGATTGCTCTTGTCCTCTCTTTAGTTACAACTCATAATAGTTCTTAATGTTTGACCACTAGTGAGTGTTAAGCTAATGTCTTCAAAGAACTTTCCTCAAAGCTTTGGGGCAAATATTAATAATCTGCCCACCATTTTGCATGTGAAATTATGATTCCTTTTCTTTCCCCTTATGTGAAAGTGCATCACTTTACATTTATCAGAACTGAATTTAATCTGGCTTTTTACTTCCCACGCACTCAGTTCTTAAGACTTTCTTCACAAGTCTTCACAAGATACTACCCTGAAAAGCTTACTGACTCAACAAACTTTATCACTACTTTCCTCACTACTTTTTCCACTTTTTCAGATGATTTACATTCTATAGCACAAATTCCMGTAATTAGTCATTAAAAGCTAGTTCAATTATTCTAGATACTCCAGTAACCACAATCCCTAGATATCATGGCTCTGCTTCCCAAACTTTTTGTCTGTCAGTCATGTTCCTTCTGCCAGTGGTAGGAAAGAAACAGCATTCAAACAAACAATTCTGAATTCTTTGTGTGACAAAATAAAATAGAATATGGCATACTTTCTTTTTTTTCCTAATAGTTTGTGTTACTGGCTACAATATGAACTTAAAAAAAGAGAGGAGATATAAATAAGATTATCAACATACTAAAGAGGATGGGTGAATACAAGTTAAAAGGCATTTAAAGTTCAGAAAGAGCTGAGGTGGTAGTCTGTATGCTCGGATACCATGGAAACCCCATTGACTTGTCACTTACCTAWAATGCTAAATCATATTTAAAACTAACAAGAAAAAAGATATCTTTACAGAAGCTTATTTCACAATTTAATTAAAATCAGCATAGGTATGATTAAACATTATTTTGTCTCCATTATTTGACATGTCACTTACCTATAATGCTAAAACATTTAAAACTACCACTGAGAGAAAAAAAAAAGCACTTTATAGAAGCTTATTTCATARTTCATTTATAATCAGCATAGGTATGAACAAACATTATTTTGTCTCTATTATTTTCAATTTTTTTAATATATACTTGGGAATGATCATTTTATTATAACAATATTAATTTTATCCTGTCTCTTTGAAATCTTTCATGAACAGATTTAACAATTAGCTAAATTGTATTGGAAAGGGAGGGAAAGTATTTAACATAATTTTTAATTATGCTGAGGATCTTTTTTTCAGATATTCATTTACAGTTTATGTTTAGCAACAAAATCTCTTCAGAGCAGAATATAGAAATATAGAATATAGAAAGCACAAAAGCAAAAGGTAGAAATTGTCATAGTGAACAAAACATCATTGAAGGAGGGCAAAGCACCTCCAAAACAACTCTCATTTTCCTTGCTATATTTTAATGTGACATTTTGATATACCCTTACACATTTTGATAATGCTCTCTCCATCATACTGGACCATGTGTGTGACAAGTCAGGTGGATTACCAGAAGTCAGTTTGAAAATGTACACTGTAAGAACTATATTCTGGTAAAGGAGTAGAATCTAAGGGAAAATGCAGTAAATCCACAACTGCAGCTTCCACTGTCAATTCCATTAGGGACTATTCAACACAAAGKCTAGGGAGTTTTTGAATCACAGATCACTGGAGGGTGGAAAGTGTACAAAGGAAGCTTGTCTTGCTGTCATACTGCTCTGTAGGCACCTACACTTGGCTTTTTCCTCTTAGCAGATGGGTTGGAAATAGAAACCTTCTTCCCCACAAAAGTTTCTCATTTTAGTTCATGAATGTTGTATGAACAAATCCATTCCCATCAGATCATGAATAAATGTCCAGTTTGTCTTTAGCTGGTTGATAGCTCAGAGAATGAGCTGGCCTATGGGTCTTCCTTGTCTTCTTCTGACTGCAACAGGTCCCACTGTTGCGCATTCCAGCAAAAACAAATTTAACATGGGTGTATTTCCAGACATATTTCAGAAATGGAGATGAACCAGCAAGATATTGTAAAGCTAGCTGAAGTGGTGTGCAGAATTTGACTGGGGATGGTATTGGCCTGACAAGATGTGTAGATAAGCAGTGAAGCATTATTTTTTCAGGTAAATCAGGATTACCGTTCCACCAGGTCTGTGCAAGTTCCTTTCAGGAGCATGGGGAAGTGTTCTCCTGCTGCCCAGGGGAGCTGGTTGTCTCAGAGATTCATCCCAAAGTTCCTGGTAAACAACAATGCTACTATCAGATGTTCCACTGGGATGCTTGGGATCACAGTGGATGCTGTTGGGGCAGTGCTGTCACTCATTCCAGCAATACTGAAAAGCAAAATCATACATTTTCAWGCTGATGAGAAAGATACAAGAAGATCTAGTCTTTCTGATACAAAGATTTGTTCCAGACCTTAAGACTCTTGGAAAAAGGCTTCAGTGAACCAGAGGAAGAAGTCATGATATCTGCATGGCCTGCTGCAGCCTTCTAGGGTGATGAATTTTCTCCCGTGAACAACACTATTTATTCCTGGGCACCATCGGTGTTGAAAAGTCTGTGGACTTAAGCAGGTCAATAAAAATGTCATCTTCTACTTTCCTCTGTGTGCCTTCACAGTCTTCAACTTAGGGCACTTCTGCATCACTCCAAGTAAGGAAATATCAGTGGTTCAGGAAAAGATACATGGTTCATGTCATGGCAAGGACTAAGTGAAAGAGGGAATGGTATAATACTTTAGGGGTAATTAATAAGGKGGGGATGCAAACACCTTCTTCTCAGGGTGACTCCTTGGGAAATGGAGAGYGATGACCATAGTGGTAGTGAGCACTTTGACTTGAGAGCGAGGACCTCAGTGGCTGTTCCACTGTAGTGCAGAATAGCTGTTACAGGATCAGGGCTARAGAATTAAGGATGAGGTAGAGATTCTTCTCCCTAAGCTGAGAAAAAAAGGGGGGAAAAAAATCTCAGGAATTGTGGCAAGCTCAGTCTTGGGAGCAATAGCAGAAACAGCCCTCTCTAGAGCTTGCACTCTGGCCAAGCTTGACAGCTGGATTCTTTGAAAATGCAGCAACAGGATCCTTAGGAGCATCTTCAGAATCATTGGAGAAAGTCTYACCCCCTTGTAAGGGAGATAGGGAGGTTCTAGGACTGTATGTTTCCTGTGTTTGTCTCCCAGTGTTAGGGTTTGACCTTCTTTAGAGCTGCCTCCAGCAAGAATGAGCTTATGGAGAAAAAAGACAGGGAAAGATAAGCAGAAGTAGTATTTTGTTGTAAGTGATCTTCGTTATCTGAAATCTGCTCCAGTTTCCACTCTGGAGTTGCTCTGGTAGATCTGCCTCTCAGCTAGGTGCAGCAGAGAAGCTTATCCTGATATGTGAGTGGGCTTGTTAGTGACACATCAATGGAAGAAGAGATATTTGGTTGTAACATCTTGTCAGTTACAATGTGGYCTCCTTCATTTCTTGAACTGAGGCAGAAACTGTCCCTGACAGGCCAACTAGTAATCCCTCCAGATATACCTCTGAGTTTGGTGGAGAAAGTAACATGTCTTTGCAGTGTAATACTGCAATCAATAAAGAGACTGGTGCTGGAAATAGAGAACCTTTCCAGTCCCACCAAAGCACATCATCTAGCTAAAATGTGGACAATGAATTGTTAACAGTGATTGCACATGGCAAGAAGCAGTCCTTACATACCAGTGTGAGAAGACTGATAGGTGTCTGCCTCTTAAAGATGGAGGAATGGAGGAGGAAGAGGACAGCACTAGTGTGGAAGGACAAGATTGAGGTTAGCAACAACTGTACTTCCAAGACTTCCAAAACTACAAGGGAGATCGATTCCTCTTGAAGGGGAACCATAAAGATTACCTTCTCCACTCCCCACAAGGCCTTCCTTAAGGAAGGTKCTTCAAGCAATGAAAAGTGTGGGGACAGTAGAAGACATTTTTTCACGTGATGGATGAGTTATGCAGCACAAAATGGTATCAGGTGCAGCTGCAGTTTGTCAGGACTTGAAGGCCTGCAGCATCTGGGGAGTGATGTATGTGTCAGCAGCAGGACTAGTAACGGTGGCAGTTCCAGGGGCAGGAGTGTGATCTGCAGTTGCAACATGATACTGGAGGTTACTGTGAAACACTAGGCCCTTTCAGTGCAAAGAGTTAATCTAGATGGAAAAAAGTTAAGTTTATGTGATGTTTCTTTCTTATTTGAGTAATGAAGAAAAGTAGAGTCAAGGTCAGGATGCTGAATGGAGCAAATGTTAAGTTGTTAYAATTTAACCAGGATGTGTATATATGTGGCAGAAAGAGGGACTGACTGCTCAATTAAATCACTTAATTTATTTTACTTTTAAAAAGTCTTTCATAAAACTCTTTGTCACAAGTTCGTACTAGAAGCTATGGTGAGCTGTAGAAGGATATGACAGTAGTTCATACTTCTCTGTTATCCATATTTCATATTTCGTTCTTTGAAACCGTAAATGGGTCGGATTGTTTTCAGTGGGATTTTCATGGGATTTAGAAGACTCTCTGTTGTTTTATATTTCATATTTTACAGCAAAATTAATATTTAGATAATGAAACAATTTTGAAAAACAATGATAGTTCTTATCATACATGTAAAACTTACCTGATGGGATTGAGCAAGGAACAGAGTCAAACTCCTCTCAGCAGCGGTCAGTGACAGAACGAGAGGCAGTGGGAACAAACCGAAACCCAGAAAATTCTACTTTAACATAAGAAAAAAACTTTTTTACTGTGAGGATGGTCAGACACTAGACAAGTTGCCCAGATGTTGTGGTTTGGGGCCCAAAGRCAGTGTAGAGACAGATGTGCCATATGCTAACATTATTGTCAGCTAGGCTAACTGCTACACCAGAGAAGTAAAATCTCCATCCTTGGAGATATTCCAAACCCACCTGGACCCTGCAGCCCTGGGCAACCTATTCTGGATGACCCTAGTCTGAGTAGGAGGAYTGGACTAGATGATCTCTAGAGGTCTCTTCCAACCTCAACTGTTCTGTGATTCTGTAAGAGTTTTCACTGCATTAGAGAAAAGGAAAAGGTAACATAAAGAAATCTCATGTGTCTTACGAGGAATGTACAGTTGCTTAAGGTTGCTGATACAGAGTAGATTGAAAATATGATTGTCTGACAGTCTTGTCTGCTATTTTCTCTATTGCTCATTCAATTTATACAGATATATACAGGAATAATATTGCAATCATGTTGTTTGTAGGACTAATATAAAAATGAGATGTGTATCTCAAGCTCATGCCTCAGAGGGGACTTATTTGGTAGTGGCTCAGGATGCATTGATTTTTGGTGTATTGATATCAATCTTGGGTAATCAATAGTACAGCTGGTTGCAGGAAATGAATCACTAATACCCAGACTTAAAATAATTTCAGCCTATTAAAGACAAGCTATATCCACAGTTTTGGGGCACTATTATGCTCTTTATCAAAGAGAAATTTTAAAGATGGGTGGGGAAATCAGAATGACCATAACAGAGAGGAAGAAAAAAAAAGTATATAGCAGAAAACCATTTTCAGGAGCACAGCTGAGTATAACATAAGTGTGCATGTCTACACTGCCTTCTAAGGACAATCTTGTAGTAGGTGCTGATTCTAGTATTCTAGTATGCCCAGGGTATGTTTTCAGGAGCACACGCAATGATAACCAAGAGGACTGGTCTGCTGCCAAGTCGTCAGTGTCAGGTTGCTAAGAAGCAACCTTCTAAGGCTGTCCAAAGGGCAAGCAACATGGTGGAGAGGCAGGAGGAGAATACAGAGGGGAAAGTGAAATGTTACTTGTCTTTGTTGGTCCATATCAATTTACCAGGTTGGCAGAGGAAGGCTGTTAATGGAATGGTATGCTTTTTTCTTGTAGTCATATTTTAAAATGTTTGCAACAAACTGAAAAGGGTAGACAAAGAYCTCTGAGAATGATTTGGAAAATGAAAAAAATTACATTATAATGAGAGATTAATGAAGTTCAGTATATTTTGTTTGTTTAGACAGATGTTATGAGGATGAAGCATGGTTTCATAATTTTTTTTATATGTATGTTTGACAGTTCTTAAATCTCACAACAAAGGCACAGTAGTAACAAGGAGCTTGAAAATGCACTTYGGAAAGTCAGAAGAAAACCATTTTTAATGAGAATGTAATGAACATATAGCAGTAGAAACAGTGGAATAATCGATCTGAAAATATGATGAATTCTATGTCACTTGGGCATCTAATTATACATCTAGTCCAAGTAAGCAGTGTAGGCTCTTTAACGAATGAGGGATAATTTATTTCATTCAAAGATGTATATCACAACAAGTAGTGAGGAGGAGATACTCCTTCCATAGGTTACAGCTTAACCTGAAGCTTATATGGGTAAATTTGGGAGGTTAAATTGGACCTCATTATTTTGAAAGTTTTATATTCGGTATGATATCAAAAGTCAAAAAATGACTCAGAAATTTCTAGATAAATTCTATGACCTGTGTTAAACAAGAAGTTGTACTTGATCATGCTTATAATGAGTGTCTGGCCTACTAAAATCTTTAAAGAAGCTCTGTGTGCTCCTGATCCCTTCCGTAAATTCAGTTTTGAAGCTAATACTAAAGATAATTTTAGGAAGATAGGACAAATACTTTGGATGATTTTTCTCTTCTGCAAAAAGAAATTATCATTCATCTAAGTGGCATTCAACTATGATATTCATATATTTCACCTGTAAATACTCCAATTTTTTTTCTCCAAAATAGAAAAAATAGAACAATGGTTTAAATAAAATTGTGAAAAATATTGCTATTGTATGCTTGTTTTAGAAGCAGAAAACTCAGTCTGCCTTTGTCACAGGTATGTTAGTGTRTTTGTTCAAGATGAAGCAGTAGTACAGACAATAATTCTTATTGTCCCTCTGCTATGCAAAGAAAGCGTACTTTTGAAGACTTACTGTGTGCAATACACTATGTCTGTAAGGGCTTCTCACTTGCCATTGAGAAAGCATTATAGAGTCACAGAACGGTTGAGGTTGGAAGGGACCTCTGGAGATYATCTAGTTCAATGCCTCTGCTCAAGCAGGTTCACCTAGAGCAMRTTGCACAGGATCGTGTCCAGGTGGGTTTTGAATAGCTCCAGAGAGGGAGACTCCACAGCCTCTTTGGGCAACCTGTTCCAGTGCTCTGTCACTCTCACAGTGAAGAAATTCCCCCTCATATTCAAGTGGAACTTCCTGTGTTTCTGTTTGTGCCCATTGCCTGTTATCCTGTTGCTGGGTATCACTGAACAGAGTGATCACACCACCGAGCGCAGGTGAGCTCTGCCTTTCAGCTAGTTCTCAATCCACCTCACTTCCCGAGCTTACCTCAGGATACCATGAGAGATACTTTAGGATATTATGGGAGACAGTGTAGAAAGCCTAACTGAAGTCAGGGTAGACAACATCCATTTGCTCTCACCTCATCTACCCAGTCAGTCATTCCATCAGAGAACGCTATCAGATTGGTTAAGTATGATTTCCCATTGCTGAATCCATGCTGACTACCCCATTCACCTTCTTTTCCTCCATATGTCTGGAGATGATGTCCAAAATGAGATGTTCCATCACCTTTCCAAGGATGGAACTGAGGCTCACTAGTCTGTAGTTTCCTGGGTCCTCCTTCTTGCCCTTTTTGAAGACTGGAGTGACACTGGCTTTCTTCCAGTCCTCAGGCACCTCTCCAGTTCTCCAAAACCTTTCAAAGATGATGGGAAGTGGCCTAGAAACAACATCCACCAGCTCCCTCAGTACCTATGGGTACATCTCATCAGGGTACATGGACTTGTGGATGTCAGGTTTGCTTAAGTGATATCTAACCTGAACCTCCTCGACCAAAGTCAAAAGTCTTCCTTCCTCTAACCYTTCTCTCKTGTCTCCAGGCTGTGGCATTTCTGAGSGCTGCCCTTAGYAGTAAAGACTGAAGCAAAGACAGCATTTAGTAACTGCCTTCTCTGTATCCTTCATCACCAGGGCACTCACCCCATTCAGCAGTGGGCCCTCRTTTTCCCCAGTCTTCCTTTTCCTACTGATGTATTTGAAGAAGCCCTTCCTGTTGTCCTTGACATCCCTTGCCAGTTTTAATACCAAATGGGCCTTAGCCTTCCTTGTCACATCCCTGCATACTCAAACAACCCCACTATATTCCTCCCAAATGGCCTGTCCCATCTTCCACATTCTGTATACTTCTTTCTTCTGCTTGAGTTTTGCCAAGAGCTCCTTGCTCATCCATGCAGGTTTCCTGCCCCCTTTGCTGGACTTCTTACTCATAGAGATACACCAGTCTTGAGCTTGGAGGAAGTGATCCTTGAATATTAACCAGCTCTCTTAGACCTCCTCTTTACCTCCTCTTTCTTCTAAGGCCTTAACTCAAGGGATCCGTCCAAGCAGGTCTCTGAAGAGGTCAAAGTTTGCTTTCCTGAAGTGTAGGGTTGTGGTTCTTATTGCCCTTCTTCCTCCATACAGGATCCTGAACTCCACCATCTCATGGTCACTACAGCCAAGACTGCCCCTAACCTTCACATCTCTAACCAGCCCATCCTTGTTTGTTAGTACAAGGTCCAGCAGCACACCTCTCCTCATTGACTCCTCCACCACTTTGTGTCAAAAAGCTATCATCAGTGCTCTTCAGGAACCTCCTGGACTGTTTGTGCCTAACTCAGTCTTCTTTCCAGCAGATTTCAGGGTGATTGAAGTCTCCCATGAGAATTCAGGCCTGTGATCATGAGGTTATTCCCAACTGTCTGTAGAAGGCCTCATCAACTTCCTCTTCCTGATCAGGTGGCCTGTAGTAAATACCCACCACAGTGTCACCCATGTTAGCCTGCCTTTCAGTCCTTACTCATAAGCTCTTGATTTGCTCTTCATCCAACCCTAGGCAGAGCTCTGTATGTTCCAGTTACTATCTCATGTAAAGATCAACTTCCCCACCTCACCTTCCTAGCCTGTCTTTCCTAAAAAGCAACTAGATAWCCATGACAGCGTTCCAGTCATGTGAGCCATCCCACCAYGTCTCTGTAGTTGCAATAAGATCATGGCCCCGCGACTGCACACAGATCTTTAATTCCTCCTGTTTATCCCYCATGCTGTGTGCATTCACAGGCATTTTGGAGAGGTGACTGAGCATGTAGGTTTCCCAGGAGGGATACAAGAGGATCCTCCATAACTATGACTCACATGCACTTTCCCAGCTGCACCTGCTGGAGACATCTTGACTTGAGCCACATTTTGTCRACTATCCTGTCTCTATAACTCTCCCCTTCCCTCATCTTTCCTAGTTTGAAGCCCTCCTTAGCAGGCTGGCCAAACTATTGGCAAAGACATGTGTGCCCCACTCAGTGAGATCGATTCCATCTCTCCCTGCCAGGTGTCAATCTTCAGACATGGTCTCATGGTTGTAGAAACCAAAACTCTGTTGCCAACACCATCGGTGCAGCCAGTTGTTAATTGTAAAATCTGTCTACTTCTCCTCCCAGCATTCCRCCCTCACTGGCAGGATTGAGGAGAAAATAACCTGGGCTACCAGATCCTTGACCACACTTCCCAGAGCTCAGAAAATCTGTTTGACAGTTTCCAATTTGTCCTTGATGTCATTAGTGCCCACACGGAAGAGCAGCAAAGAGAGAGTAATAATCCAACGCRTGAATAAGCCTTGGCAGTCTTTCAATGACATCTCGAATTCGAGCCCCTGGCAGACAGGAAACCTCTCCAAACAAGAGATCAGGTTGGCAGATAGGTAACTGTTCCCTGCAGCAGGGAGTCACCCACAACAATCTCTTGCTGCTTTTTCGGGGTGTTCCTGTGAGGTACAGGGTCTGTCAGCACAATTGCTTCTCTTGAAGCCATGTCCAGCTCCTCCTCAGCCTGGAGGRCTCTAAGCCCATTCTTCAATTGCAAGTCTTCAAGAGGAGTAAGGGCCTTTCTCCTCCTATGAGAAGTGACCGGTCTCTAGTCTTCTACAGTGTTATGGTTTAGGTTTCACATGGCACAGAGCCCTCCAGCAACTCCAGCAACTGTGGGGGTTGGGACTCCTGGAGCTGTATAGTCTCTGGGAACACCCTCAACTCACAACTCATCAACAACAACATACCTTCTGCAGCAGATCTGACTGTCAGCCCAGTCAGCTTTATGTCCTTTATATCCAAAAGCAAGAAAATTTGTGTACACTGAGTGTCCTAGCATGGGACAGAACATTTAAATGAAGAAACTAAAGTTTAAATGCTTTTCAGTCATAGAGAATAGTACCAGATAAAAGAAAAATGTTAGATGATGTTTTAGGCAGCCAGTATCACGAAGTGTCCTTCTAAATCCAATCTCTGCCTTTGCTCTCCATTCCCTCTTCTGTGCCACAGATAGTAGAGATGACTTTCAGCTTGAGATGTTCTGCATCGAACGGTTTACCCCTTCACCTTCAGTTCCTCTTCCGCTCTAATGTACACATTTTGCTTTCCGAACCTAAAAAAATCAATTCTGACTGCTGAAAAATGCTTTTAACTTAAGGCAGAACTCCCCAAAGTGCATCAAATAAAATTATTTTTCTCTATTCTCTCATTAAAACTAGTATAAAGCCAAAGCTTCTGTTTAACTTTATACATACATATATATAACTTTGCCTACAGCTCCACCTCCAGCTTTACTATCCTATCCTAGAAAATAAAAYAGAATTAAAATGCATTTTCAGATCATAAAACTAAGCATATCCATAAAGGAAAAAGAAAATCATTATACTATCTATGAAACTGTCTGAATGCCTATCATAACCTCCACGTAAAAGTCTGTTATTATGTCCTACTAAAATATGACAGATAGCCTATGATAATAAGTAATGGACATACTATCATTAAATTAAACTGTACAAATAAAAAGGGCCAGTTTATTCAAATAATGGGAAGTTGGAGCACAGAATATGAATTTCAGCATTGGTATGGTATAAAGCAGAAAATATGAACTACATTGGCAAATGCAGACTTGACCTATATTGTCTTTAAAAGAAATCTCCATAGAATCRTTTCAATTAGGTGTTAGTGATGGAAAGCCCTTTTTTTAATTTTAATTAAATTTTTGCCTTTGTAATAGGAAATTCAGATATGCAATCATTCAAATTTTTCTGTTCTTTCTGAAGGCATGCACCTGGCTGAAATATGAGGAAGAGTGAGTAGGACAGTGAGGAAGTGCCACAGAATATAATTGTACAAAGGTGGAAAAAAGAAGATGTAAGTATTTCATCATATCTCTCATCAGTCTGTGATCCACTTTTCTCTACAAAATGATGGACATTTAAGAACACTTGAAGGTTCTTAAAYTGAAATAGCTGTTTAAATCACCTATTTTCGGCTACTGTAATTTATTTCTGAAAAAGTAAATATATTTACCTAAATATTAAGTAAACCTTATACTTTAATTTATAAATATTCATATTAATTAATGTGGCCTACCACTGGAGCTATGTTAAAGTCTCATGGCCAAATTCAATATTCAGACTGGTGTTCTACAATGAGAAATTTTATTTCCTTTTTTTCATACAGCTACATATGATAGTGAGGAAAAATTCTGGGTCCCTTAATGAGTTTCAGTCTTTAGGTCTTTCAGTATTATCAGTTTCACTGGTGAAAATTCTGTTACTGTTTGGTTAAAGTTCTAAATCTTTTTTATTATGATTATTTTTGCAACCTTCAGAGACGCTGTATCAGATACTATGCATTTAATATGTGCTCTCTAAGTCAGCTGGACTAGGGCTGGGGTTTCACTCAGAGACATCTAAAAAGATTAATTGTGAAAATTTTTCAAAATATTTTCAGGGAAATATATTTTCTTTAATTCTGAGAGGAATCTTCCTATTCCAAAATATTAGATTGCTTTCTAATTAGGACATATTTATTTATTTAATTAAGCTATAAAAATATCCYTTTTCTTTGGAGGATAAAGAAAGCTTGCCTATTTGATAGTGCTTAATTAAAAATAAAGCTATTGTATAGAGTGAATGTACTATAATGAGTAAGGCTCCTCTATGCTTTACAGATTTTGCTGCATGAAGCATTTTTTCTATAACTTCCACAGATTTTAAGAATAACTGATGCATGAAACCAGAGCAAATTGGGCCCTAAGTGTGTGGGTGGGTTAAATGGAGGATTTAAAGGAATTAACACTTATTGGAGTACCTCATATAAAAGATTTTGACTGAGTAAAAATGCAAATCAAGGAAAAAGAACAGGTGCAGAGGCACATTAGAAATGGGATATGTAGTTTTGATATTAAAAAAAGTTAGAAGCTCAGCCATAAACTTTAAACCTTAAAATCTATCTGTAAATTACATAGCATTGGCTTGTTTTTCCTGTTGGCATTTAGATATTGTATTCAAAGTTGTTTAGAGTTAATCCATGCAGCTGAGCTGGACGTGCAGAGATTTATYCAAGATTCCTGCATTATTTAGCATATATTAAAATAATAGCTATAAAATGACAAAAGGTGTCTTGTTACAAAGACCAAAGAGCTCTTTCCCCATGATGCTTGACTGAAGCTATGCTAGCTAGTAGGAATTTCCAGAATTCATTCCTCAATACATGAGCCATTGAAAGGTGTCAAAAAAGCAGAGGTAATCCAGAGACCAGCAGTAGACTAGAAGAGACTAGAATTTCTATTAGGAAAGTATATATGTTATAGAGAACCTAGCATCCCTGTTTGGTAAGCTTCTTCCCATAGCGTCAAACTGGTAAGGATTCTGCTCCCTAATACCTGAGATATGGGGCAATGTTAATAAGAAAAGATTAACCAAAATAAGTATATACAYACTTTTTCTCTCTGTCTTTTCAGTGAAGCCTTAAATGCATTTTAGGAGAGACTTATAGCACTTTTATCCAGGCTCAAAAGAAAAACAAGAGGGTAATAGTCCTAATAGATGTCTGGAAGCATTAAAATAGTAGTTATAAGGTGTAAATTCCATCTAAAAATATCAAAGTAATTAACAGTAATTAAATTAATTCTTATTAAAAGTAGGAAAAGAAACAGTGCTTGTATGTTCTCATTTAAAAAGAAAAAGAGAAAGAGACATAAAGGCTAGTCAAAATGAATAAAATTACTAAGTCAAAATGAGTGCTCTTTTGAAAAAAAAGAAAATACTGAAAGGGGCAAATGCTGTAGATGATTTAAAAGCATTTTAACTAGAATATATATCAATATAATTATACACTATTATATTAATTTTAATATTAATATATAATATTTATAATTATATAAGCATATTATAATATGTCAATATTTCTCAAGAAATAGCAGAACCTTGTTCTCCCTGTTATTACCACTTTTTACTGCATATTCATGGCATTTGCTTTTTAAGCAGCCTAAACAATTCCTCTTGCATAAGTAAGACTAGTTAAAAGAATAAAAAAACTATATTGTCATACCTTAATCTCRAGTTATTGGTTGTTATAGAAGTTATCTAAGTTATAGAAGCCTCTGATAATGCCAGAATTTGTCTTGGAAATTCAACACACATGCACAAAGTGACAATCAGATCACTAGAAATGGATTAAACAAAAGAATTACTGAGCTAAAAATTAATTGGAGGTGCAGAGAGTTGAAAAAGTTGCTTAAGTTCACATAACGAGTCAGCAGCAGATAGAGAGAGATTCCTGGTTTTGTACCATACATACAACTCATATGGGCAGTCCCAGGCTGTCTAATTTTTTTTGGTCTGGTTCTTGTTCTTTACTACTAAAGGCAAAGTTACATACATGCACAAATGTTTTCAGAATAAATACCTAAACTGGATGCGTAACTACATACAAATATTTGAAAGATAGTAGTATTTATTGCTTTAAGTTTGCGTATGTACTATAATGCGATGCAACAGTGCCATAAGTGACACAGCAAGATGAAGTTTTGAAAGGAAAATTTAAGCTTAGTACCATGAAAATCTTCTTGGCAGTGAGACATATCATCTCTTGGATATTTCTCAAGTTCCTCGAGAAAAGCAATTGAAGTGAAAGTGATTGCATTTTTTAGTCATCACTGATTACTTTTCACTAACTTAAAATTTCATGCAAATGGAATATTGGAGGAAAAGGTATTCAAAATTATGATGAATGAGCTGACCAAAAATGCATGATTTGGGGGGTGACAAAAAGCCACTCAATTACCTCATGCCTATTTTTAGCATCCTCTATAAAGCTCTTCTCCTTAGAGACATGAACTGTATATTTATAATGAAAGATAGAGCAGAAACACTAAAATAAAACCAAATAAAACATTACACCAGGGAGCAGATACCTAACAAAGGTCACACCAGTCTTACAAAACAAAACAAATCCTCCTAAGGCTTTTTTAATTAGAGTTGCAGTGAACCTTTTCACCATTGTTAGGAACACTGATAACTTTTACGTTTTAGATACCGTTATGAGATTCTTTGCTGCAAACCTGAATGCATTCCCTTCTGCCCACAGCGAGGCCTGAACCTAAAGCTTTCTGACAATTGCACCAAGCCAGAGGGAAATTTATTCTGCACTTGGATGTTCAAACCGATCGAGCCTCTGAACTGACTGGCAGCATTCAAAGTACTGTGTTAAGAGCTCATTCTACATGTGCTTTTTATGTGGTTCTGGTGTCTGCAAAGCAGGCCAGAGGTTGGGCTTTATTGTACTGATGGAACAGGAGAAAGAAAATGGGAAGAATATTATGGAATAATAAGAAAGGCTGCAAAATGAGATGTATACAAGGCAATGTACTGTTTGGAAAAAAAAAAAAAAAAAAAAAAAAAAAAAAAAGAACGTTCTAACTTAATGTTAAAAAGCTGCTATCTAGCTCTGTGTCCAAATATGTGAGTCAATTGCAATGCAAAAGATAGAGAGTACCTTATAGTTTCAAGGCTATTTTAAACCCAATAGACTTCTTAAAAGTTAATATTTTAAAGCTTAAATGAAACTATGGGTAAATAGGCAGAAGAAGAGAAAGGAAAAACAATAAGGAAAGGGAGAAGAAAAGTATTAAACAATAAAGATTTACATGGCTTCCTTTTTCTCTATGTTTAATAAAAGCTAAAATATCATAATTAAATTATTTATTATACAAATAGCCTTACTTGCCATGTTGACTTACTTTTAATTTAGTTCAGTAAAGGTTCGGTAACAGTCTGATGATCATGTGTTTGGTTGCTTGTTTATTTTGATATCRCCAACCTTTCTGAACTTTTTGACGTTCTTATTCTTCAAAGTATTTTGTAAATACTTGTAAAACAAGATTTGCCATTTTAAAAGTCATATGCTTGTAGACAGAACTTTTACTTCAATTTTCCCACAGAGATACTTGATTTATATTCAAGAGAAAATTGAAATGAAGTATTCAAATTTTATTTTTTAAGTTTAGCATATTAGGARAGATTCTGAATCTGCTTTTCCACTTCTGTATAGAAAACAGCAATGTTATTGCCCACTACTGCTAAATCTCCTTTATTCTTCTGAAAGCAAGGACTTTGAAAACATGAGTCTACACTGAAAAACTCATTTACTACCCTTCTTTTCATTTCTCCCTTGTGCTCACACATTTCTAATGCATAGGAATACTGGAGTCATATGGCAGATATGGTATTTGTACTTCTTGCTTACCACCTGTGTGCTCTAAAGTGAAACAAAAAATGTGTGAATGTCCTACTTCTTTCTCATGTCAGCCTGTGATTTTGATAAGCTTAAGATGTTGTGCATATTTTTTTGCTGGGTTGCGTATATCTCAAGACTTAAATGAAAGTTAAATGCAGTAAGAGCTTATTTCTAAAATTTTTAGTTCTTTTCAGTTCTAAAGAATACTTAAGCCAATCCTGGCTGATTAAAATAGTTTTCAGTTTACATAAAATGAAAAAAAAATCGATTTTATTTCTGAAATATAAAAGTATGCTTCATATATAGATATGCATATATGTATATTTGTATGCCCACATTATCCAGTTTTCATAATTAATCTCAGATTTGAATTAGGAATTTAATCTGGATTAGATTCCTTTTTTATGTTTTGTCCTCTTTCRGCTGTTATTTCAATGCTGCCTGTTCCTTGTTCTCTAGACGCAGAAGAAGTACCTAAATTTTATGGCCAAAAGGTTTGGTAGGTATAGATGACTAATAAAGTATATTAGATTCTGGCAATGTTCACATAAAAAGCAGTTCCTTTGATACCCTTGCCAGTCAATGCAGCACTAGAGGAGCCTTGTCACTGAGTCACTGATCCACCATTTCAGCCCAGCTCACATAGTTTGTCAGAAAGCCTCTGTTCTATGTTCTTTGAACTGTGTACTTTGCACATATGATATTGTTATTGTCTGTTATGTAGAGAAAACAAAACAAAGCAAAAAAAAACTATCAATGCCAACTTTATATGAGGTTACAGGGATGCCAAAGTATTTTCTGTACAAAATACTTTGAGATAGACCTTATTTACCATTCTTAATCGAATTATTGTGGTAGTAGTTTCTTTTAGCAGAAATTGACTTTTTTTGTTTGCTTATTTTTTGACTTACAGAAAGAATGATCCTAACTCTTAAAAGTCAAATCACATTATTTCTATAGTTTTTATTTAACTGGAATGCGAAACATTCCTGAACTGTATATAGGAAAAAAAGATACAAATTTAAAACACAGAAACATTCACATATATACATACGCACCATTTTGTACATAGTTAAAAATTCTGAAAAAAACGTGGACCGATTCTGACTATTAAAAGTGATCATTAATTAGAAAATTAATGGCAACCTGCAGATGTACTTTCAGCAATGAATTTTGTATCATTACATTACATCGGGCAAATTACTGATGTTCTCCATACCTCAGTGAATCTATCTGTAAATTGGATAGAAAACTCATTCCATCAGTGAAAAGTACACCGTGTATTTGGACAAAGAAATCTTGATAACTTGCACACATGGACAAATACTGAATGTGAATCGCTGTCTGTGTTTGAAATTACGCATGTATTTTCACAGCTGTGAACATAGCATGTTATATTTGTGAGTGTCGGAAACATTTATGCTTTATCACAAAATGTATGTGAAGGCTAAGGTTGTATATGATCAGCAATTTAGAAGCCACCTGTTGTGGGGAAAAAATGTAACTACCCAGTCAGTCTGAGGTCAGAGATAAGGTGTAGCTTGAAGTGCAGCAGGCAAAAATAGGCCATCTCTGTTGAGGGTAAATTACTACTAAGGTAAACCAGCCATGAGGCACCCAGCTGGGAAGAGACTAACAGAAGGTTCAAGGTGAAACAGCTTCTTCCGCTCATACTGAACTGCTATTTATATTTTTGTAGGCATCCAAAACCTTCCAGTAGAATTTATAAGGGACAGCACTTCATGAGAAATTCATATAGAGCACAGAACAGTAGTTTGCCATTTAAAGAATAATTTATAAATGGCTTAATGGCTTTACTTTGAGGGAGCATTTTGAGATTGATTTAATTAGGACATTAAGCATAAAATACGCATAGCTTTATGAAAATACCTTTGAAATATTAAGTGACATTAAGTCATATTTGGATTGTTTAAGTGTAATTACTATTTTATTCCTGATAATATATTAAACACATGATAACATGTAAAATATGCTATAACGCATTCCTGTAAATGAGCACAAAGTCATAGGCATATATTTCTTCTGGGAGGGTTCTTAGTAAGTACTTTTCTCTTTCTGGCTTGGTTGTTATGGGTTCTGTTAGTATTTGCAGCAAGATATGTCTATGTCTCAATGGACAGAAATTTGAATTTACCACTAAAATRTTTTAACCTAGATATTCGGGCATTATCAGGTGTTTCCTTTTTTTCATGTTCGAATGAGGACTATTTAAGAATGAAAGCTTCCCAAAGGAGGGATAGAATTCATTCCTCTTTAATGTGATGGGTTTGCAGAAGGCTTACTCACCTCACATTCATGCTGCTCATGTTGTTTTAATTGTTACTTCCAAGAACAGCACCCAGAATAGCAGATGAAGGCATTTGTGATATAAATCACAATAAGAAGTGTTTGGTCCCTTGCACAAATGTGGTATTTATAGTCATTACAAACATGTAAAAATAAAACTGTATTGAAGAGCCCATTCTCTTTATAGGTGCACATCTAAACATGACTCTCTAACAGATTACTTCTTATTTAATGTGTCTAATTTCTAAAGATATTCATCTAAGTTCTCTGTTAAGCAGGATGTAGGGCAGAGGGGTTTTATTTTTGTACAGACACTTTTAATCTTGCTTATTCATAAAAGTTTTTAAAGTGCGTACATTGCAAGTGGATTTTAAGTATCTGAACTGTAATTACTGTCATTAACGCTGTACCATCTGCATCTTTCAGGAACCAGCAGATTGAACTAATCACCAATAATTGTTTTCAAGATGTTTAGCACATCTTAAATTTAAACATCAAAACAAAAGCTTATATTTGGCACTGATTTCTGCCAAAGTCTTCTGTTTCCAACATCCTATGTCTCCACTAGTTTGATGTGCTAGACTAAGCTCTACATGAGCTTCTTAGCTGAAGACTGATGCATAGCTTTTGGAAAAGTGTTTGATAGTTTCTGATTTGTGTTTTCCCCTCAGTAGCCCATATTACAGAGCCATCGTACATCATTCAAGCAGTTCAGAACCCATACTGGGATTGCAGCATAGAAAATGAATTAYTTTCCAATACAAACACAATGATTCCTTCCTAAATCAGCTCTTGTAGTCACTGAAGAAATAACAGGGGAAAGTTTTATCTGTGTCAATCTATCACACCTGACACAAAAAGGAACAGATCACTTCAGATTTAATAGACAAAAACTCACTGATCTGACTAACATAAAAACATTTTTAGCTAATGTATAGGTATGTGCTTTTGCTAATTTTACTCCTTTTTCTAAGATCCTTCTTAATTTTTAAGGTTCCTGAAGATTTGATAATCTTCATGTGAGAATGATCATAACATTGTGCTTTTTTTTCAAACACAAGACAGATTCTTGGCCATATCTGCATTTTCTACTTTGTAAATAGCATATTTATTTATTTGTTTATTAATGATTTCAGTATCATTAAAGTTCATTTAATTAGTTCATGCAACAAATTGTATTGTTTATACATGTTCTATTACAAAAAATATTTTGTTCTTAATATATCTAAATATTCTCTTTTGAAAAGTAACTGGAAAAACGATAGTCTTCTGTTTCATGTTTCCAGTGTACATTCAAAGACTACCTACTTCAATAAATGTATTCCTGTTTCCTATTTTGTACTGTTTTCTTCTTGAAAAGCTGTGTGGTACAGAGGTAGAAAATGAAATTCCACAATATTTCAAACTGAAAGCAGTCTATTTGCCCAGTTATAATCAATGCCTTTTATTTATTATGGGAACATATACAGGAAGATCAAGTAACAATTACTATATTACTAACAATTTTGAATGTTTCTTGGAGAACTAGGGAAGAATCATATTACCTTCTTTTAACAGGAAATGAGAGAAGGAAATCAAAGAAATATTTCAAAAGGCAAAGGACAATAGGCCTTGCACTAACTGATACACAGGCTAAAATGATCACTAGATTGCTGTTGCTCATGATACTCCTTAGTAACAAACAGAAGGAGTATCCAGCTTTTTTGCCGAAAGCTGTTGAGGGATGCTACAAGGGCAGCTGCTTCCAGATGTGGCCACTGTACGTGGAGCTGCTTGCAGGAAAGGGACCTGAGACAGTAAGGTCCTTAGAGCCAATGTGTTATRCTACCAATATTTTTACCTAGTCTCCACACACTGAGCTGAGTAGTCAGCCTTCAGAGTCCTCGGTGATTGCACTGTATTGTGCAATCTTGCCCAAAATTCTGGTGATAGAAAGTAGGTACGGGAAGCTTCTGTCCCCTTAACCTCTTCAGTCAATTCTCCACAGTTATATGGGGTGGGTATGACATAGAATAGTCTGAATTATTAAATATCAAAGATAATGTCATGATAAGCGAGCAAATTACCTGAAAGATTTATAAAAAGTCCTGCTGAAGCAAAATCTAAACTACTCAGGCTTGCTAATTCATGATCTCCTGCATACACACACCAACAGTACCTATATTGAATCTCATATTTATTATACGGTTTATCTACAGTTCCTCAATTGAATGAACAGCAGGGTMAGAGCCTCCATTTGATTCTGACAAAAAAATGGTCCCGTGTCGGTATCTGGTTCATACCAGATGCTGAGATCAGCATCCAAACAAAGTCATAAGATGCTACCCAGCCAACAGCTCTCTACAGCCTGAGTCAACAYTAGTGTTTCATTTCTAACAAGGAACGTGCTTTTGAAGCAAATCACTTTATCATTTTCACTTGATGCTCATTGATTTGCATCACGGAATGTTTTTGGAGAACATGAAATAAATTTATTTCAGAAAAAGTGAAACTGAGTGATGATGCACTCCAGGAGAGTGTGCCTAACATTCTGCAACTGTTAACAGGAATTGAGTCCATGGAATCAAGCTACGACAAGGACAAAAGAAAACCTCTAACATATATGAWATTTGACTTTTGGTCTCCAGTATCAATTGTTTTGTTCTCTCAAATCTACTCTCTGTTGCAGTGCACTAACAATCATAACCCAGATAATTCCACAATTACATGCCAGGCATAGACTTTTTTTGCATTGTCATACAAGCAAATCATTTCAAATTTGTTATTTTAAGCTAATGTAGACTCTCAGTTCTGCAGAGTAAAAARAGTAAACTTTTTCAACAGCTGAAAAGTTCCTGCATCAGTTTGTATGTATGTATGTATATGGATACTGATATATTGGTTTCATTTTAAAATTAACTTAACAAAATCTGCCCAATTTCTTGGAGATATAAGGTGAATTAATTAAAAGGAATTTGTCTTGAGAGGTGTTTTTAATCTATTTTGTTATCAACTATGCAAATGCAGCATTGGGGTATTTATTTATTCTTTACTTCATTTGATTTTAAAACTTTTATCATGTTTGTCATGTTTGTCAGGGTCTCATATTTTTCTAACATTTCCCTCATGATTTGCTTGCAAAAGATACAATTGTTATCTCCAGGAGCAGAGCATGAAAAGAGCCAAAATCACAGGCTGCTGCCTTTCAGACTGACCTTGGTTCTTTGGTTCCTAAAACATATAATTATACGTACTGAGTGGAGTTTTTAAATATATATAATAATGTATATCTATAATATTTTATTTATATTCATACACAAGACAGTTCATGAATGCTGGAAAAATACACAGATAAACTTTGTACATAACCAGAGATAATCTTAATCTTTCCAGGTTTTAACTGGTAATGCAAAACTGAAATCCTAGAACGAGAAAGAGTCTAGAGCCACATGCATAGCCCCACACTTTACCCCTGAAAGCTGTATTCTTAAATTTACAGTTCTGAGAAAAGCAGTAAATGCTGTTTGTCTTTAGCAGACAGAGATACAGATACATCAGTCAAGGCATTTTATCTARTATAAATACTTTGAGACAGCTGTTCAAGTTTCCAGATCAATAAACAGAATTAAGATATAATTTGATTATAGTTTTAATAAATATTGACAGAATATAATAATTTATTTTAAAATAATGTATGTATAATGATGAATGTAGTTTGATAAAAAATTTTATTCTTGTGTATGTTATACATTCTATATTACTGCTCACCCTTCTATATTTTGTGAAGAGATAAATTTTATTTTATTTCACTTAGAAACRCTAGAGGCTGGTTTCTATTGCACATTGGGTACCTTAGTAAGGAATACAAGTTTATTCTCTCCATAAGAATTCCCCGTAGCAGTTACAGCTAAAACCTGTTAAAGGGATATCTTTATTACAAATAAAAATTATATTTTTCAGTGACCATCTAATTGGAAAGATGAAAATTTTCCACAAAATTTTCAAACAAGGGAATGCAACTGTAGTAAAAGCATTTCTACCCTAAAGTGCTAATGTAGCATAAAATTTAGAGGTAAAAGTTAACTCGCAACTGGTAAAGGCAAATGTTGTTTGAAACCTAGTAGTAGAAATATATGTCTCTCTCCTCTCTGAGTATGCCTCTTCAGTTTCTGAATGATTTACAGGCTTACTTTTACTTTAGAACAAATAACATGAAATATTTGGAAGTTTTTCTCAAGGTCTTCAATGTGGCAATCAATTATTATGTGGCAGTATCTTTGGTACATTCGGTGCTACTAGATTCCGTAGCTGGGTAAGTCATAGTAAATTACTGAGTTAAGATCAGCACTGGAACAGGTTTTCTAGGCTAATTCTCCAAGACAGCATGCTATTAAGGAAAACTCAGAAGGGATGCTAATGATACCTCACTGTTCACAGGTATTGCTGAAGGATTTAAAGACAAAAACTTTAAACACAGGCTGATTCATAGGGGGAATCTGTTATACCTGAAAAGCTTTAGGAGGAGAAATAATATAATGAAACACTGAAGCTTTTCAATTCCAAACTAACTGCATACAACATGAATGCTTTGAAATCTGTAATATCTGAATTTTAGAGAGAAAGCTTCAGAATTTCGGAGCTCATCTATTTGTTCCAATGTGGAAGATAATTTAGCATATCCAGAAACACATCCCAAACGTAGTGATTACAAATACAATTAAGYTATATAACTAGAGAAAAGCACACAGCTAAACAGTTCTTCCAGGCTAATATTTCAAATAGTCTAGTGCTTTCCTCCCCAACTTAAATGAACTGTGACTATAACTAATCTCTAATATTTGGATTATTTAAAATGAACCTTGATTGCTACATAGGTATGGTCTCTATAGTAATCTTTTGCATTTTAGAAAAAAGTAAGACTGATTTAAAAAAAAGTATGTATCTCAAATCTATTCAAAATAAATGGAAACAGAGCCATCAACAATGGAATGTATGAAATAATAAGCACTGAGTACACAGCTGYTTTGATTATTGTAAAAGGCTGTCAGAGGGTAAATAAAGGTTCTATTTCTTTTAACAAAGATGACACTGTCTTTGAACATATATACAGTTAAGTTCATTACAATTTTATACATTCATTACAGAAAACATTTCTTTCTGAAAGAAAAAAAAAGTATTATCAATATTCATGCAAATTCAACTATGCRAAAGCATTTAGGTAATCATTTTGACAGCTTAAATTTGGCAATCATCTAACGAGCAAGCAGCAATAGTACTATACGATTTTGATGATTAGGCACAACACAGATATTTAATTGAGAACAGTAAAATCCCAGAACATTAGAAAAAGGAGACGATGGTGGAATATCTTTGCACACCCCCTTTATCAACTGTCTTTACATAATAAACAATGTGGAGTGTCAGTGGTTTTCTGAATCATTTTTTTTGACTAAAAATGTACTTGAATGTCAGGAAAATGTACCTAAACAAAATATTACATTAATTTTTTTCAGAAAGAGATTTCTCTTTTCTCAGGTCCTTCTTGTGGTTAATACGGTGGTCAGATGATTTGGAGATGGTATCAGGTTTTATTACTTGTTGGCATCCTGTGCTTGTTTTGCATTGATAGATCAGATCAGAAGCTAAAAAAAAGTGAGGTTTGCCATCATTTCTTATTGCAGAATCCAATGCCCCTGGCAAAGTCATTGCTCAAGCTGTTTGCTGGTAGTTATCAGGTATCATCTTGTCCTAAGGGGGGGAAAAAAAAAAGAAGAAGTCACTATTATTAATAACTGTACTACAAGATCTATCAATAGGATAATTAGTGACTAATAATCATCTTTTCAGTCATTAGCATCAGGGGGTGTTTCAATAAACAGATATTCTGCWCCACAGAAAACTACAACTTACTACTAGTAAGATTAGATAGATCTTCGTAGTTTTAAGTAACTGAACCTAGCTTTTGTATATTACAGTAACAAAAATGATCTGACTCCTATACATAAAAAATTTGAATCCTTAATAAAAAGATTCACTTTTTGCTATCTTTCTTTGCTAAAATGAGTACTCAGCCTCCTGAAGCATCGATTTATTTTATTTTTTTAAAATCATTTGATTGGCCTCAGACTAGGATGAAGTGGCAGATGTTTCAGCACTGGAACATTAAACAGTATATTAAGAACAGGGATTCACATCTTCATTTTGTGCTCTAAAAACATCTGTAAAACTTTTATTACTTGTTAAAATGCTTTTATTAGTTATAAAACTTTKATTTAGCACCTTTTAATGTCTTTTTTTCTGTATTCCACTTGTATTTTCATTTACAAATTTCTGAAAAAAAAGGAATGTGCACTAGAAGCTCACAATAACATGGGAAATGTTTTTGAAATTCATGGTTAGTTGGTACGGTAGGTCGAAATGGAGCTGTTACTGTGGCTCATGTCAATGCCTACTTAGGATGTAATCCGTGGATTACAAACACAATGGACCATAGCAGATCCTGCTCTATGAATGGGTGCTGATATGCATAAAAAACCTATCATTCTTCAGATAATTATTTTGTCTAAATTTAGAATGTGAACTGCTGACATTATCAAAGGTATTTTTGGTTGAATATCAGAGTAGAGAGATGCTAGARAGTTTAGCATGTGTTAGCATTAATTGACTATTACGTCTGTCAAGCAAATAAAATCCCATATAATTGAATTAAACATAGCACTAGGGTGGGAACTGACTTGAATACAACTGTAAAAAAATGTAGCTGGAATATGAGTATTTATTAAAGGACCTTTTTATAAACTGCATCCATGAGGAACTTTTGGATCAGATGATACCTCAGTGTACATATTTTTAACATAAATACTGTATTCTTTATGTGTGATAATCCTATGTTAAAAAGCCTTAAGAAAAGACATTATTACTTTTTTCCCTAAAAATTTTCTAAAATGACTCTATTTGCTATCTTGCTATTTTATTTTTGAAGGATTTTTTTGCAATGTCAAACTGAATTGCTAGAAATGTGTTAGCCTATAAAACGTTGTTACAGTTGCTATTGTTTGTTTGTTTGTTTATAAGACTATCTAAACTTAGGCAATTAAAAAAAAGGGAAAAAAAGGTTGTCAAGATCTCTTATGCCAACTAGACCTGTCGAGGGTGAGATTACTTTTTTTATATTGAAAGAAAAAAGAAAAAAAGAAAATGAAATGGAACAAAGCTTATAACTGCACTGCTGCAGTGTAGAAATCTAATTATTGACTTTAGTGTCAGCTTCAGCAATAAAACTTTTGTCAATTGGGCCAACAGAGAAAGTTTCAGAACCTATCTGACTTCCTACTCTAAAACTCAGCATGTAACACTAAATTCCAATAATAGTGATTGCTATTGCTCACTGAAAAGGCAGAAAAATATGCTGTGTGAAGGGGACCTTGAGGAGTAAGGACACTGGTGAGTTAGCAAATGAAAACTTGTGAAGAAAATCATCAGAAAGATCAAAATAGGTAGGAGTTCTCACTCAGTACAGTGTCAGGGGGTCTTTATCACTTCCACAGACAAGCATTTTCTATTTCATCCTTCTTATAATAAAACATGGGGCTATGAAACTCATTGAGAATAAATTTCTTTTTAGATAACTCATAGYCCTTAGAGTGCTAAACTGGAGAGTACTAAAGAAAAACAGTGACCTTATTGAAATGAAGTGAGCATGCTACAGCATGTGAACATGCTACAGCATGCTCATTTAATTACGCTTCATTCATTACGAAAAGGCTCTGTATTTTGATCCAATTATTACCAAAAAGACCCCATAATTTTTSTACTCATATAGGGTAGCAAGTTAGAGTAGACAACTTTTATGGCCAGTATATAGATTTGGTCCAATAGACCTTCTGTCAATGGCAATATGCATTTCATAGCTATGGCATTCAGCTCTTGAGAAAGAAAAAAAAAAAATCCCCCCAACACTTATTAGCTAGACTACAAAACCTGCAGATATTTCACCTAAGGTCAAAATCATCCATAAGCTGAAAATGCCTGGAGGAACAGAGATATTTGCCTGGAGAAACAGACTGAAGTTTTGAGGACTCTGTGTAGCACTSCTCATTTACAGAAGCAGTGGATTTGAAATACTATGTTTAAGGAACCTGAGAGTCAAGCAGTTATGAGAGCTTTTCATTATCTGCATAATGGCTCAACTTTGAGCAGCCCGCTGAAACAGGCAAGCCTTGCTGGACACGCTCGGAACTGCACGGCGACATTAACGCAGCCGYTCTGGACTACCAGGAGCATTGCTCCATCTCACTAACGCCATGCCTAACTGCCCTTTCTGCCTTTGCAAGCCTGCTTTAGGGTACTTCCACATCGTTCTTACCCCATGACTGGATTCTGAAAATATGCCGCAGGTTGGGTTGGAAGATTGACAGCTACAGTTACATGTTTCGTTAACATTTGTCATGGAGCACATGGGTTTTTACAACTGCTAGAGATATAGGATCTGATTCACCAAAGTTTAATGCCTTCTGCTGTTAATTATGTACATACAAAAAAAAATATATAAAGCAAAATTGCTTTGATTAAATAGACTTACATTAGTCTTATTCATAAGGATGCTTTGACCTTTACTTTCTATAGAGGCTGACTGGAGAAGCTGAAAAGCAATGGAGCAGCAATACCACAATCTCTGCCACAAGTAATTGAGCATGTAGTTAAATTCCTAAGTAATCCAAACATCTGGAAGAAACAAGACATACTTCTGTTCATCAGCGTGAATTTTCAGAATCAATCTGGAAAGTCTTTTCTTCTGTGAGCTTTCATTTGTATTATCAGGATCTGTTTTCCCATAAACTTGCAATATAAAATCTACGTTGTGTGCTGTAACAACAGATGTAGTTATCTACATCTTAATAAAAACATAAGTAGTATAATAACATAAAAATTTTGGAACCTGGAGTCCCTACGCTCTTGTACGGGTGCACTGAGATGAATACCTGAAATAAGTAAAAGCCCTATAAATAAATATTTAATGTCTGTTTAAATCTCAGAGAGACATCTTATAGATTTTAACAGGACAGCTCAAATAATAATATATTAGACATGAACAGAAAGATGTAGCCAAAGTTAACAGTATGTGTGGGGGATTTAAAATATTTTAAGAAGAGAAATAGATATCAATTAATATTTAAATTGAGTTTAGAAATACAAAAGAATTTTCCTCCCCCAAGCCTTTCACTTTTGATCATCAGTGCTGATACATTGATTGCAGCAGAAATTGCAATTGTATCAATCTGTTTGATATATAAATGTGAATATGTGCCCACTTGGTAAACTGAGAGTAAGGTACTAAAGCAAAAAGGAAAAATTACATTATTTTTCTTGAATACCATGAATGCTGCAAGACATAGTATTTCACCAGCTTAAGCCCTCATCAAACCTGTGCTTAAGCAAAACATAGCTTTGCATTGACAAGGTTTATCTTTCAGGAAGGCTGGATTATTCAGAGTCTAGGATATGAGCCTGTGTCTGTGGATTACACTGTTTGTGCCTARATTTGCAAGTGGCTATTTGGAATAACCTTAGTTCAGCAAACTTGCTTGGTTGCTCCAGTCTCATCATTATTCATCACAAAATTTACCAAGATATTTAAAATAAAATGATCTTAACTGGATAGTGGATACATCCCCAAGTAAAAATCGTAAGTTCAAATGACTTGAAAAAAAATGACTCAGTGGCAAATTGATATAATATAGCAAGGAGCTCCCATGAGGAAAATATACCGTAAATGTGACAACTGGAGTCCAAAGAAGTTAGTGTTCATAGGATCTTTTAATGTGATTTCTTGTTTAAATGAAAAGGCTTCCTGATAGCTACAATTCAGAAAAACTCACAACACTAATAATAATCAGAAAAACTCAGAAATAAGTTATTGAATATTCCTTTCTCAAATTATTATTTTTTGTCATAACAAAATAATTTCCTACATAATGACAGCAAAACGCATTATACAACATGTCAGAGTATCTCAATGAAGGCAYTCTACAGAAGAAAAGGACAGTTACTTTCTGAATAATTGAAATTTGGTCTGAGACAAATCTATTGAATGAATGAAAAAAAAAAGACGCAAATATTATTACTGTAATTTCATGCTTCAAAGACATAACAGCCATGAATGTTTAGCTACGCTAAGGTTGGGGGTTTTGGTAAATAGTCCCTACTCCAAAGAGACTGTAATCTAAACAAATAAGGCTAGCAAAATGTGCTACTTTTATATCATTTCTCTAATATATTGGAAATATCCKCTTCCCTCTCTAGTATATTGGATAGTTGTCTTTTGTTCATGTTGAAAGTATCAAAATGTTTTATTACAGCATTATCAAGAGACATTTTGATCTACAAAACCTATTTAAACGTTCTTAAAAAGTAAAAAAGTATTCTGAGAAAAAAAAAGTAACATTTTATGTCAATAAGTACCAGATTATATCAAATATATATATAAAAAAATCCTCAGCRTACTCTTTTAACTGAAAAATGTTTTACTCGATAATGTCCAGACACTGTAGACTGACCTTCTTAGCTTTGCCCTCCCAATTTAGAATTAAAATGTGGTAGTTATCTGTGGAGGTACAAAGAGAGTAAGGAAGTAAGGGAGTTTCAGGCAAAACAATTGACATGACTTGAACTGGGAATATAAAAAAGAGTCATATACTATGCATTAGAGCTGTACAAGCTTGGAATAAAATCATAGCAAAGCTCACACCTCTACTGACATTGTATGCCAGAGTGATTCCTATGAGACTTTTCATTACGTTCACAGATGACCCCTATTACTGTGTTCTTTCTCAAGCATTCTGCTGGGAAAGGACATTCCAGAATACTGAGAAATTGTAAGCAGAATAATAATAGTAAAAAAAGCAAGCTAAAAGTCATGCTTACAGCTCACAGCTATGTAGATCAGTGGTCAAATGGTCAATTATCTGTCAGCAAAGTGCTTTTGGAAGTATCTCATCTGGCAGCACCGACCATCAGCAAAAAATTCTGAGTTGCCAATAAGGAAAAATAAGGCACAACATAATATTATTTTTTAAGTATTATGAGAGCAACTGCATGGGATGAATTTTAATTCTAGTTTAGCGTGTGCTTTGATCCCAAATTTTTCAAATCGCTATTTTCTTGAAAAGGTAATGTCTAATAAAAAATGAGTACTCAATATTTTAAAAGATGAAATCACTTATATGGTTGATATTGTTTTTACAGTAGATTAAATGAACTCTCCTGTAAGCCATGCTGTAGCAGTGCACATTTATTTCAAAAATTATGTGCAGGAAATATCCATTCTAGTAAGTCCAAAACAGAACCAAAACAAAATAACACAAAACAAATCCTATYGATCCACATCAGCTTATATATGAAGACAAGCTTATATTCTGATGTGTCAGCTAACAAATGCAGAATCATGACACTGAATACATTTAGAGAAGTCTCAGTCTTACCATGAAATAGAGATGGCTGAATTTATATCTTGGATGAAACTTCCTTATCTTAAGACTGAATTCTTTCAACTCAGTGCTTCATCCTTCCTGAGGAATCTAAGACAAGCTGGGCAAAATTGCCCACTGTTCTTCTCCAATCTTGTCCACACTCTCCAGTGGGAATCAGGTGGTTCCTTGTTCCATTTATTGCAAATCCCTCTGCAAGTGGATTTGATCTACTTTCTCTCCCTATGACAAGAAAAGGCTCWGTTGAAATTTTCTGTGTGGTAGTGATCAAGAGTGAAGAAAAATAAATTATTATTGTTACAATATAAGAAACATTATTGGACARTATTCATATTGTCTAATTTCAGGTTGCTGTAATACAAAGTTATTCTCTCTAGACTCMTTTTTAATTTATTTCTCTATATTCAATGGACAAAGCAAACATCCTCCAGAAAACAATTTAGAGCTACTGTAAGCTAGTGAAAAAGACCACCTCTAACTGAAAGAAAATAATTTTATGGAGAAATATTGTCCTACTGAGCTGATGGTTTACAGCATGATTGTTAATCAKGAATGATAAGAGAGGAGAGATTGGTGACTGAGGGATGGTCTTCCTACGAATAAATAGTACTGACTGATTTTGCACAATGCATCATGGCAGCAGAAAACAAAGAAAAAAAAAACAAGAGAAAACATGTATTACAGAGAAATGACTATCCTTGTAAAGTTCACTAGCTCTACTAATATAAACATATAGCCGTTGGCCAAATTTTAATCTTCTTTCAGGCTTGATCAGCATAAATTGTAAGTTGTCTACTGACAGATCCTGGCCCTTTGGTTCAAATTGAGGAGACTCAAATGTGCAGTTTTCCATTCAGTACTTCAGGATAAAGTACACAGTGGAGAATGGTGCTGAGGATACAGTTTCTATATACATTTCTATATTCCTAATTAGCACTACAAGCCCCATATGCTATTTCACACAATGAGAGCAAGGAAAAGAAAACCATCAGGTCATTCTGTTTTCCTTGGATTCCTGCTAGGTAAGATGTCAGTGACAGAAGGGCTTCTCCTGAAGGTGCCATTTTTCACAGCTGTGGATTCAAGTAGTTTATGGATTAAGGTTGAGCCCATAAACTGTAAAAAAGGACATTTACTCTTGAATTCATCTTTTTATGACACACGTAGAATTCTCTTCTTCCTTTAATGCTGCCTTTAGGTTAGATATTTTCCCTTTTTCTTAATACTAGTGAACATTCAAGGACAAGCAGYCTGAAATATGAAAGAAATTCCAAATTGACAGACATACTACAAATCTGCAACTCAGCTGATGAAAATAGAGAATAAGAACTGAAACTCACCCTGGGAGGAAAATCTCAACCCAACACTATGGGAAAAAGAGCAAGCCAAGCAATTTCAAAATTAAGGGATCAAGGTGAACTTGATCATTTGATCATTTTCCTTGAAGCAATGCCAAATATTTGAAGGGAAATTGGATTTGCAGCAAGGAACTTCAGCACATCAGGTAGAATATGAGCCTGGTTTGAAGGAAAAAAAATCTATGAAGAGATGGAAAAATATTAGATGAGATCCTCACCCCTGATAGCGTTTCTTTGAATAACTCAAGTTCCTCAGAGGAACTGTTAAATTATTCTGACTAAGCATCTGAATACCTCTTCAGGATGGGAGAGGCAATGAAGCTGCTTTGTGTCATGGATACGTTAGCTGATTTAAGAGACTGTACAGTGCACATGCAGCGTTTATGGAGTAGTAAGTATGGGGTATCACTAGTGTTCCCCACTGGTGTTTTGATCCTATCACCTACACTAATTAAAATAGCATTTTGTCAGCTCTGGGGTCCTTTAAGCCTTAGAATAGAGAGAAGAAGGTTATCGTCTGCTCCAAATGCCTTGACTAGGCAATTCTTGTAAAAGAAAAAATACCAATTATCTAAACTAAATCTCAGCATTGCACAGCTAACACTTTCATTTTATTATTTACTTACTTATTATATTTTTAAGCTTCATGCTTATAAAGTATATGCATTATAACTATGATTTGATATGAAAGAATATATAGCAACACTCTTCTCAAAATCTACATAACAGTGTTCAAATACACCTAAATTTGATTGTTCACTAACTAAAGTCCCAATAAATAAGGAGAGTTTGTATGAAACCTTTAGAATGGAAACCACAAGTACATGATAAAATATAGCTAATTTCTTGGCTACACCCACAAAGAATCAATTATTCAATTCACCCGGATAGCACCAARTTGTCTGCATAACTAAAAAAGGATTCTAGCAAATTTCAATTTCCAATGCRTTTTGCACCTTGCTTCTATCAGCAAAAACACATGTTATCATCATGTCTGTTTTAGGCTAAGATATACAGAGATTTAAAGGGATTTAGTTTTCTACAGTGAAAATAGCAACACAATGCACTTAGAAATCCTACTTCCTAATGTAATTTTTAGCTTTGAAGGAACTTTGTACAGCTTAAGCTCCCTTTAATGAGCATGACCATTCTGAGTATCTAAGAAAGGGATATGGAAAATCTGAAAAGTCATCTAAATTGTTGCAGAAAGAGGCAGGATGCCTTGTGCTGCAAACAGGAAGCAATAAAGGACACTCSCTCTTTGTCCCAGCAACTCGGGCCTCAGAATCTGCTGTAGGCACCTTTGAGAAGAAAAAACTGAGGAGGGATCTTATCAATGTCTATAAGTACCTGAAGGAAGGGTGTCAAGGGGACAAACTCTTTTCAACTGTCCCATGCAAAAGGACAAGAGGAAATGGGCAAAAMCTGAACCAGAGGAAGTTCCACCTGAAAATGAGGAGGAATTTCTTCACCGTGAGAGTGACGGAGCACTGGAACAGTGCCAGAGAGGTTGTGGAGTCTCCTTCTBYRGAGATCTTCAAGGCCTGCCTGGATGCAACTCTGTCTAACATGCTCTAGGTGACCCTGCTGAGCAGGGAGTTTTGACTAAATGATCTCCAGAGGTCCCTTCCAACCTTGCCAATTCTGTGATTCTGTGATACTTGCTCTTTGCCCCTCTAGCAGTTAATTCACCTTCTTCCTATGTGGACTTTTGAAAAGTAGTACTAAGAAATTCTAAGTGATTAGTAGAGGAGAGTTAGACATCTCTGGGTAGTTGCCATGAACTGCCTTATGCTTCTGGAATAATGTACTTAGGTTAATGAGTGTCAGACTATTAGGTCTCTCACCTTTTTCTGGTGCACTTCTGCCCCCTTTCTTGATATTTCCTGCTTGATACTTCTGTCAGGCTTTCAGTGCATTTCCCTCAGCACATAGATTTTGTATGGGTTGTKCAGCTTCTCTCACTCATTAATACCTGTGAGACAGAAGGGAACTTAATGGAAACTTGCCAGAGGTCATTTCCTTCTTGTGATTTTAAGGAAGTGGTGATGCGAATGCCCTTGCTCTTCTCACATTGCCTAGTGTGCTTGTTACTTAAAAAAGCAGAAGTCCTTATGCAATAGGACTAAGTGAAGGAGGAGGAGTAAGCTGCTATGAAGGAGAGCCTCATCCAGCACTTTTCCACTGGTTTCCAGAGATTTCTCCTGCCCTCAGGAGCCTGGGCACCACCAATTCCTGCCCCGCTAGATATTCATGCAGCTCTTCAGTTGTTTCAGCACCATCTCTGACTTCTGTGTTGGACATATCATTCTCACATTATGGTTCCTTCCTTTCCAGGATCCCAACCATATGACTCTGTTGGCCATCAGGCCCCTGTGTTACTCCCTACAGTTGCTAGTTTATCACTTCTCCCTTGAATCTCTACTTTTCAAATTCATGATTTTCCAATACTCTCTTCTCCCTTCTAAAAGGAGAGACAAATAGGAGAACCCAAACTTGGCATGTACTCTGTATGCCACATGAGGGATGGGAGGAATTTTGATGCTTTGCTGGATCCAAGTTTCACAAATGAACTTCTTGGTTTGGTCATAGTTGTGGAACATCCTTTGAAAACAGAACTCTTAACTAGAAGATGTTATCGTGCACTTATTTCCTTTTTGAGCACCTAAAACTAAAACTACCTGTCACATAATCTTAGAAATACATTATACTAAAAAAAGGAAAAAGATTTAAACCAACAAACAAAAAAATGAAATAATAGAAAAATCTGGTTTAAAAGGCTCTTTAGATTTTTTAGTATTTATCATTGAAATCAGCAAGAGGAACAAAGGACCAAGTATAGATACTGTGAACAGTACTGTAAAAATCATCAAAAGGATAATCTCACTGTGAATAATACTTATTTTATACCATTGAAAAGTTGGAAAATGAATTCCTCTTCAAGAAAGAATTCTGATAATAGGAAAACAGGAAATACTATTCAGAAAAAATTGAGAAAGACTTCAGCCAAAGAATGAAAGTTAAAGTAAATGAAAATAATCAATTTAATTTGAATTAGAAAAAAATGGGGGGAAAAAAGCTTTCAAAACCTAAAAGAGTGAGTGATGACACTTACAGTTCATGATTCCTCCTATTTATTTCTTTACCTTTATGACAGACTGTCATTTGCAAACATCTATGACAAGATTCAGTTAGGTCTCTGCTCTTGGGCATCTTAAGTTAGCTAAAATAAATCTCACCTCAAACTGAAGGGTTGGCTGCATCATCCTTGGGAATGGGTTCTAACCTGCACAGACTATTAGATTTTATTATACCAAGTAATATTCTTTACAACAGTTTAAATATATATTTTAAAATCCCTTGTAAAAGAGACTCTAGCAAGGTAAACCTTAGTACAAACAGCTGCAAATTTACCCAGCTGCACCAGAACAAAATTTCTCCATCTGTGTGTTTCTCTTGGTGACAACRACATATAGATGTTATAGCATATGTTTGATGATATTTATTCGGACCTCCTAGCTGGCCTATCTCAAATGATTGGTGTGTAATTTAGTTGCAAATCTTTTGTTAAAATCAGAAATCGAAGATAAGTTTTCATTTCTTGAGAAAATATGTAGCATAAAGAATTCAGGGATTGGAGAGCATAAATTCATTCCTATTTACTGACTTCCTCTTCTTCTAAAAAGAGTTCTAAAATCTTTTAAAGGAAGATAAACTAACTAAAAACATCTCTCTGACACCATGAAATGTCTTCTTGAATATCAGGAACAAAACACAGTTATGGACTCAGAGCCAATAAAAATGTTGTAAATTAGTGACATTTGACATTACTGTGAATGTGAAGTTATTCTCTCTCACAAGAAGATCAGGTCTAGAAAAGATCCCAGGAGAGGAAGAGAGACTTATATAGTATCTTTATGGCTGCAGTATGGTTAGAAAGGAGGATTAACTGAACTGCTGACAAAAGCCTGGGTACAAATGAGTTATTTCCAAACATGTTTTAGGTATGAAAGAACAAAAAGCATAAGACGAGAAATAACTTGAGTAATTTCCCAAGATTTTTGATAGCTCACTGAGAAGCTAAGCACGAATATAAGGACTGCTGATGGTTATAACAGTTCCTGTTACATGTATATATGTTATATATGTTATAACAGATGGTTATAACATATAAAGATATATAGGGATATAAACCTCAATACAGAAGGATGTATTATGGTGATTCATTCCACCTTCAGAGGCAAACTGCCCAGCACAATGCATGTGACTGTCAGGGATTTCTTCAGGAGCAAAGACCATCTTGAAGCTGAAAAAAAAGAGCTTAAGTGCAAGAAAGTATCTTAGAGAAGTCTAATAAACACAATTCTTTCTATTGACCAGTTTTGAAAACAGTAAAGAAATATTAGACAGAAATATTTTACCAGATCTGCATATATATATACTTTGTGACAAGAAAGGAAGGTTGATATATGCAATTACAAATCTTATTTACAGGAAACTATTTGAATGTGCTGAATTTCTAAGATAAAAGGAGACCAGTGGGAGAATGTGCCATAAAGATAGAAGCATATTCAGAAGTTTAAACCATATGAAGGTTATTTGTGTTTATGTTATACATAAATACCAGAAGTGCAGGAACGTACACTGTGCATGGAGAAATAGACTGCTATGAGAACTAGTGACTTCTTTTCTCAGCTTTGAACCTGATTTGTTTTGTGAACTGTGCGGAAACATTTAACCTTCCTGAATCTCAGTTCTCCATTTGGTAAGAATAGACTATCTGATCCCAATACGTATTGAGAGTCTTAATTCAGTTTTGTCAAATCCTTTTAAGTCCTTGGATGGAAAACATTACTGGTGAGTAYTGCCAACTTGCTTCTATTTTTTTTCTTGATGGCTATTGATGATGGATGTTTTTTTCTTAAAATTCTGGCTTCTGGAGTCATTAGATTATTTGAAAATATCCACTTTCACTTTTAAAAAAGTTTTTTTTCTAAGGAAAAATGCATCAGAAATAATTATTACAGTTCACTGGAAAATGGAACTATCCCTGTTTTTTTTTTTTTTTTTTTTTCTTTTTTTTTTTAGCTATTATATGTTATTTAGCTATTGTTTTTTTTTTTTTTTCTTTCTTTTTTTTTTTAGCTATTATATGTTATTTAGCTATTGGTCCACAAATAATTCATCATCATGCACACACTGGAGCAACTTCCACAGAAGTAAGGTTTGTAAGCAGTGTTTAGAGCTAGGATGTAGCAGCCACTGCTATGAATCTGGTGCCCTCGCTTTCAGGACAAGTGCCATAAACCTTAGGTTGTTTTATAAGATTACCACCTTGGGAGTTTGGATTTTTTCTTGATTGTYCATTGGTTTGGGGAGATTACTTTTTTTTCAGGTCATATTTAAAATAGAAGAATAAGTCTTGTTTCTTTAAARAGAGCATTCAAGATGTTGGATGTTGAGTGGATGGAAGCAGCTGCCAGGAGCTAAGAAGAATGGGGAAAATCCTATTTATGYAGTTACATCTCTGTATTTAGCATTTCCTATTTATTAGCTCTAAGCAGCAGTCATGCAGATTCAGTTATAAGCCTTTTTGTGCTGCTTACCTCTCTCCATGCATTTTGCATGACACCTTGGGTATCTCCTCTAAGCTACAGATATCCTCTTGAGATGATGCAAAATCAACAAAGAAATGTACAAATGGAGAACAGGAAAACCTTTACACTTCCTATTAAACTTCAGCCTTTGGCAGTTTTAACACTAAAATAGACTTAATAAAAATCAAAGAGCAACTGCCTCAATTTTTATCAAAGATTTTTATAATTTTCCATTATGCTCCTTAATCAGGCCTACTTTAAATTACAAAGAAATTATGAGATTTAATTTTGGCTAAATCAGGAAAATGGTAAGAAATGTTCCATAGGAGAGCAGAAAAAAATGCTTTGGGAAAAGCTATAATACAGGAAGACAWTTTTTCTCTCTTTTTTTCTCTCTCTCCCTTCCTTCTTTTTCTTTCTTTCTTTCTTTTCTTTTTTTTCAGGACACACGCTCTGATGGTGATCAGAAGATGGTGATAGATAAAAAGAGGGTAAGCATTAGAAAGGTGGCTGGCTATAAAGAACCCTCTTACACTTTAAGCAAAAAAAGAAACAATATTAAATTTTACATATTTACAGCTGTCATTAGATACTAGAGTGATGCCTGGCCTTCATTCCCTCAAGCTCTAATGCTGTTACCCAGCTGATATCACCATCATACGGCAAGGTAGTCTTGAAATGCACAATTTTTTTACCCAGTCAGAAATGTCAAAATGAACAGAGAAGAAAAATCCTACTCGTTGCAGTTCAAGTCACAAACTACAGTRAATATTCCCCTTCCTCCACAAGAGGAGCTATAAAAGAGCATGATCTTATATATATAGAATGCACCATGTAAAAATGTATGTGCACACACACAGTAATGAATAGGTAAGTTTGCATASAGCACATGAGAAAAATAAGTTTTCAAATCTGGAAAGCTTTCCATTTACTTCAGTTGGGCGGTGGGGTCACTTTCATGRTATAAAAACCATAGTTACCTGGTGATTATGACAGAAATACCAGTTAAACAAATAAAATTTAAAACAATCACAAAAACTGAATATACATTTGTCTGCTTTCTTGCATACACTGTATAAGGAAGGTACAATGAATGCCATTAAAATAAAAATTCTTTTCAATTCAGTGTATGTATATAAATCTTGCTTTTGGAATCCTATCATTCTGTATTTTACCCTTTGTGATTTAGTTGCAAAAATTTAAGGATTGTGTTGCTTTAGAACTTTTACATTTGTTTTATTTTTGTCATTATTCCCCCCTTTATAACGGACAAACAATCTTAAAGTCGCTTAAATTGCTTCAAACTTATATTTACAATTTTATGATAACCATCTAGAGTTATCAAATGACTGAGTTAATTTCTTTAAATCATATTGGGTTTTGACATTATTTATTGTTGTGTATTTTGGGGTTTTGAGAGCCTTATTTTTTATAATGCAGAAATGTGAGGTTTTTGCATATAACAAAGGGCAAGAATGACCAGATTATTTAGAATAYAGTAAAAATTTTGTAAATAAAATGCAAGTCTTTTGCCTACTGCAAGTGCACCTCAGTCAAAATTCCTTCATCCTTTCCCAGAAATATTTGCTCTCTGGACAGTACTTAATTCTTCCTGTCAAGCTTTTATTTCCTTGAACTCTATCAATAGTATTCGAACAACAATTTATTAATTTACAGAATAGATACAGGTTTGTTGTTTTCATTCTYGCTATCATATAAAAGCTCTCTTTCATAAAAAAAAAAAACAAAAGAAAAAGAAAGAAAGAAGATAAAAAGAAAGAAAGAAAGAGACACTACTGAGCTCTAGAGAACTCTTTTATACACCAGGTAAGGGCAGGTAGCTGACAGTAGGAAAGTTCATATTGCAAGATGTTTGTTTTCAACAGAAAGGGATTGACCACTGAAGCTTATCAAGTTTAATGAGACAATAAATTCAAGATGAGACGTCTCTCTTTGAAAAATAAAAGATGGCTTACCAGTTATTGTAATTGGTCTAGACATATTCAGTTTTATTATCGCTTGAAGAAATCCTCTCTTCTTTTCCTCCCCTGCGTTCACTGAACTCTCAGTTCAGTGTTGCCACAGAAATATCTGATCTGGCATTCAATTTAATTGATTGAATCATAATGAACGTCAAAGTAAAAGAAGGTTACTCCCAAAGTAGAAAATAGGAACTTTCTCCAAAAAGTAGATCCACTTCTGGAGGTTCCTTTTTTCCTCCTTTCTTCCATATCCTTCCCAGTAAAGATTTTCGTTCCTCATTTGTGCAGAGTGCCGAATAAGTCATTGTGATATTAAAATTGGATTACATCTGGGGGGAGGGATGTGGAGCCTAGAATCAATAATTCTTTTTTTTTATCATATTTTTCTTCTTTTTTTTCTCAAATTGACTATCAATTTATACTTTCAAAGTTAACAACTCTAATTAAAATTACAGTGTAGTTCAATCAGAGGGAATAGGTATACCACAGCAAATATTGAGCTTCATTTTATGGCAAGGAGAATAGATTAGATCWCCAAGACAGTCCCTTCTGACCATAGAAGTAAGGCTTCAATGCATATTGTGTCTAAGATACACCCCAGGCTATGCTGACTACTGGTCTCGGTCTTTCCATGATACAATGCTGTCCATATCAATGTTTAAAATTGCTTTGTTTCTTCTTGTTTCCCTAAGGATCCTCTGCCTGTAGCACTCTACTGGCATTTAACATTTCACACTACTGGCATTTAATGTTTACAGGTTCCTCCCTCTCTCTGTGGATACCTTGTATTCCTTTTAGTATAATGGAGCTCTTGAAATCAACTGCCATCTGACCACACAGGCAGCTTGTGCTCCTCAAATCTGCATCCTCCCCGTTGCCTGGTATTAGTTTGGTTAGAAACCCCCAGCTTTTGCTTCATTATATTATTATATGCCATTATATTTTATTAAAGTATGCTTTAATTTCCACTTATATGATAATTATTTGCATATTTATAATTAATTTCTCCTTTACTTTTATATTTTTCCTTCCTAAGGTGTCTTGAGAAAACAATTCTACATACAAGAGTGTTACTCATTCTATATTTACCTCACAACAGCAACAGGCAAAGATTTGTGTGTATCTAATGAAAAGACAAAAGAAGATCACCTAGAATGAGCTATAATGGAAAATTTTATTGCTGTGATTTACAGAATGTTCTGTTTTCAGGAGAAGTTGAAGGAAGCTCCATGCAGTTCTACTATATTTACAAGATAGATATGTGTGCCAAAAGATTTTCTTGTTGTTCTGTTCCTACAGACCTGCCTGAAACTCAATGACTGCATGAGACAGGTATTTATGAAAATACTTCATTGAAGATTAATCCACATGTTTTGCAGCCTCCAGATTTTAACTGTTTTGTTAATGGACTGATATATTCTAAATCTCTAATTATAACAAATGATCTGCATTCACTTGAAAATCTTTTTTTTTTTTTTTTTTAACATTATTTAAAATTACGCAGAAATGATCCACAAGCAATTCTATTATGTGGACTTCTATTATCTATTTTTTTCCAGTGGAAGAAAAAAAAAAACAAAAAACACAGTAACTAACCAGTGAACCAAAAAACCCTTGAATATTATATCTCTCTCTCTCCTCAAATATGTGTAAACAAGCAGTAAATGTCTATAATAAACTTTGGACTAATGCCAGTGCCAACATAAGGGAATGTGATTTTGTGCTCAACTCTGCAGTCAGAAAAAATGTTGAATTCACAAATGTGTTATCTGTTTGACAGTTTTATTGTTATTTTAATTAAATGAATTGTTATATTTTATTTCAATTGCTCCTGAACCCTCAACAGGCCCTATTCTTCTAAACTCTGACCTGATCTGGAGTAGCATTTATGTTAAAACTAGTTTGAGAACTGGATTTTACATTTTAGAACAGGTTCAGGGTTGTTGTTTTACATAGTGAGAAAAATGAACAAAAATAGAAATGGTCTATGTATCAAAATTCCTAGGTGTTCCTTCCCACTTTTAATTCYAGTCAATCAACATTTTTAAAAACAAAATCAGGATACAAACAAAATACTGGATATGTTGTTGTGGACAGAGAAATCATTTGCCTGAAATAAGAGAAAAAGGAGACTATCTTATTCTGCATTTAACTCTGTGATGCTGTGAGGTTTTCAATAAATATTATGGAAATAGATAAGTTATTTTCAATATAATATATTATATTATAAAAACTATCTGCTGAGAAAGACTATTGGGTAGGAATTTGTTTATAAAAGTTATCAGAAATTAAAGTACAAAAATCCATGGAAAACAGAAATAAAGAGAAATGGAATATGAAAACAGAAATAAAATATTCAGTATGTGACAAAGATGAGAGAAATTGACACAGATGACAACCTTATGAAACTGCTAAAGATTTTTAAATTTTTTTGAGGTAGATATCTTCTATGTGCGATAAAAACAGTGTATTTTCGGACATCATAATAAATAGAATAAGCAATCATTGAAGAGATGCAAGACTCAGAGGGCATATTTTCAGCATGTAGAGAAACTCTATAGATCATTAATCAGTCATTAATGGAATAGTCTGAAATATCTTCATTTTAACAGATGCTAGGATAGATGAGGGAAGAAGTCTTCTCTGATGACTCAGCTAAGTATCATTGCCTCTGAGTGTGTCTTATATCCTTCAAGGCTTATTAACTGCCTCATCATGAGCTGAAACAGTTTCTAACACTATAGTATGATTTGTGCTGCCTGAGACACAACTCTAAATGGTGGCATCCTTTCGAAATGCGCATTAAAATGGAACTCAAACTCAATGAGCCCCATGAGAGTCTTTCTGTTGATTCCAGTGTGCTTTAGACTGGATCCTCACTTTTCTCTGCATATGAACCAAGAATATGCTCTTACAATAGCGTCATTATCATAAAGGAAGAATGGTCCAGAAGTTAGACAATAGGCTTAGGCTTCAATTGCCACAACTTATATTCCTTATTTCTTTCCATTACCTTCCTGTGCTACTCAGGCCTTGTTCCAGCGAAGGAGATAGTGGCTAACCCCAGCACACTAACTCCAGCTTCCTGAACACCACAGTCGCTCCGTAGGTACATTAAGCTTTCTCAATAGCAAGGTTAACCCAGTCCGTGTGCTGATGCCTGTACTACTTCAGGCTAAAACGCAGCTGGAGGAAAAGGCACAAACAGAAACAACTCAGAAGTCCTGAACACACAACCATTAGTGCATTTATCAGGCTATCAARATGCAAGGTCTGCCTACAACATAACCAAAATGAGGGAACTTCTGTCATATGAGAAATACATTTGCATGTTATATGACTCCAATGTACTAAAACTGCACTATCCTGTTAACTAATGTATCTGTAACTGGAGAGGTAGCCGCATTTGAATCATGTAGTAGCTGCACTCCCAAATCACCTTTGTGGGTGGACTTTTCACCAAGGAAACAAGCAGGAGCTGAAGCTCGCTTTTATCTCATGTTGCCTGCTGGTTGATTTAAGCATGTAAATGTCTATCCATTTTTGCTGGCTCTTGTGACTTCAGTGGCTTTAACCCCCTAAATCTACCTGTGCTCGAGACAAGCAACTGCAACATGCCCAGCACCATGGCTGGATGGGGTCAGGMACCTCAGTCTTCTATTAGTTAGGTGATTATTTTAGCAATTTCTTACTTTGCAGGCATTCACTTAGGCTATATTTGTAAATTTGAGATGGTGAAATGAAAGCCATATAAGTACATCCAGTAGATATACTTTTATTTCTAAGATTTAAGTATTGGCTYCCGTACAGTAAGAAAAAAGTAGGAAAAAGTGTTCAAAAGATCCCATGGGAACTATAGATATAAATTCTGCTGGCCTTAATTAATTTTTGTGTTCACACTACCCACACAGTGCTTTGAAAATGATCTTCAAGATGTTCATTTCACATTTATTGCATATGAAAAATCAAGGAGACACAAAAAGAAAAATAATCTCCTTGCTCCAGTGCAAGCTGTCAATCAAGTCAAAGTTTGATAGTGACATATAACACACTAAACAAGAAAAATCAAGAAGATTTTATGTGTATAATGTATAAGTAAGTCACTAAGGACTAACTCTTTACAGCAACTAAATTGGATTGTTTAAGCTCGTGCTGCTGGGTACATCCTTATCACAGCCATCATTTCTTAGTGCAATGAAGAACTCCAGTTTCAATCTCTTAGACAGAAAAATAGATTTATTATAAAATAGTAATTGGAGAATATGCTCTGTTTTCAAATATGGCTCTGAATGAAGGTTGTATTTTAGCTCATTTGTCAATAATTATAAAATTACTGATTAGTATAAGATGGGGGCTGCATGGCTTTGTTGCCTGGGTACCTAGTAATAAAAAGATACAATCTTTTTCATATCCGTCATACTTTTGACAGCCTAGCTGGAGATTAATGAAAGTTTCACACAGGAATAGCTCTTTATGATTACAAGCAGCAAAATGCAGAACAGCAGTTATAGGATAGATTGACTAGCCCATGTAATAGCAACTGTCTTCCTCMAGCTTTCCCTTGGCTTCTACTTAAAGATCCACAACAGTTTATAAAGYAAAGGGTACACTTTGTATTAAGCATTGCTGTTGGCAATTTTTTAACATTAAAATATTATATCATAATCTTATTTCCTTTAAGATCAYTGGATTCTTTTCATTCATTTCAATAGGAGTTAAACAGTCACTTTAACAAAGGAGGTAACTAACAMAATCATGCTTATGGTCCCTGATTTGAATTCATCTTCAGCTGGTAGAGATCGATATTTTCATAATTAAAAAGACCCAAAAGTCAGAAGAAACTTCTGAAGAAGAAAAACCAAAGAATTTTTCTGGAGTTATTCCTGCAACAGCTTCCTCTTCCCCCTTCTCCCTGTCTCCAGGTCTTCCTTGATCTCTCTATTCCTCTCCTTCTACTACGTGGAAATTCATACAAGACCTTAGGTTCATGTCAGGCCTCACCTGAGCAGTGAGCCAGGGTGGCACAGGCCTGTAAGCCAGGACTTGAGTCTTGTTTGTGAATCCTGTTTTCAGAGATACTCTGATCCCAGAGTTGCTTGTTTCATGGGAGATGCAACAGAGATGCCTTTTTCAAATTCGGAGTTTCCTGCTCAGCCTGCTGGGCTCAGTGAAACACAGTTGGAGGCTCTTAACTCTCCACAGACGATATGCTGAGAATGGGAATTTCTGAATTCCAGTTCCAGGAGCTATACCTAAATTCTGTTGCTGTTTTCCTCCTTTTTTACCCCTTGAATTAAAAATRATCTTTAAATGTATATTCCTCCAGTTTCCACTGTTGGTGTCAGGTCAAYGTTTCTATTTTTTAATGGGAAAAATATTTCATCTTTTTCTGTTTCAGTCTTTCCTTTGTTTTTCTCCTCATATGCTTGAAATCTTTGTGTAAACCCTCCTGATTTATCTCCCACCATGTTTTTTTTCTCCTCCTTTTGTTTCTACCCTTTCAATAGCTGCCTTTTTCTAAGTCCTAATATGGCCTTACATCAAAGTATCCAGTATGTCATTTTCAGATCCCCGCCTATGCCATTAATTTATGTTTCCTGTGAAATGATTTGAATTTATTATCCAGGGGAGATAAGTAAAACTGAGAAGTGTTGTCCTGCACAGAGGGGAGTAAGGTAAGTTTTTAGACAGCATAGATGCTTCCATTACAATTCATTAACTCCTGCAAAGAAGATTTTCATCTGTGAAGGGACTATACATTGTGCCTGCTGAGGCACGATTTAATCTGTGTACACACAAATATCTAATGCCTGCGGGTGTGTATGTGTCTGCTTACATATTCGTACCTCTGAGCACATATACAGACATAGGTTTGGATATTCAAAGTGGCAGAATATAAAGGTGGTTGCAAATACATACGCAGTGAATTTGGTTTTTGGTCATGAAATACTTAAAGCTTTGGCAAACACCATTAGGGGCTCTCTCAGACCTCAGCTTTTACTTCAGTAATTAAAAGGCTGCTTCTCATCAAAGACAAAAGCTTTAAAATGTTCACCCAATGTTTCAGATGCCAGCACATAAAGGAAAAACAGAAGCTCGAAAAAACGTTATTTTTAACATTACCATTATTGTAATCTAATGATATGATTAAGTGAGGGAAGTAAAAGTAGATAACTCATGATTTTTATACTATAGAATTAATAATACCAGTAATCACTACAGAGGAAATGACAGCAGCAAATCCATGGCCTAATTGTAACAAACCTGTGATACAACTGACTATCAATAACAGACCAAATTTTATTTACCCAAACCATTAATGTGAAATAAAGTAATAATACTAGAAGAAAATACTTACASTATGATGGGATGAGACAGTGGGTAAACCATTTTTTAGAGAAATACATATATATGACTGTGTACGGAGGCATTATTTATAGGTTAACACTAAAATAACTAGTGTTGTTATCTTTTAATAACTGATAATTTTCTGTAATGTCAGAAATTTTGTGAATGAGTATACAAATATAGAAAAAATATCTATTAAGTGAAACACATTGTGTGATCTCTCTAGGACATTGCTTTTGGTGAAAACACAGCGTCGACACTATTTACCTAGGATAAAACTAAGCAATTTACTTAAAAGATAGCTTAAAAATATTTTTTTTTAGTTCAAATGTTAATTTAAAGAGTTTTAACCTATTCTGTTCTGCATCCCATGCTGATTAGCACCAGCATAAACGGGCACTATCATCGGATTTCAATGTTGTAGTGGAAGATTTTTATTGATAATTATGATTAGTATCTGCTCATGTTCAAATCAAAAAGAACTATCAAATGCAAAAAATGCTTCATATTTTCTTCTGTGTATCYGCTGAAGAAGCAAAGCATAGTGTATGTTATTGCTTAGTGTCTTTTTCTGTCCTTTGAGAGCTATTTATCACCAAATCAGGAAAATAAGATTTATTATTTTATTAGTTGCTTTTGTCTTCCAYCTACAATTATAGTAAACAGATATAGAATTATCTGTAAGAATCTTTTATTAAAGAAATTGTTAAAAGATACTTTTAAGGATTATAATAATTAATCACAAATGCAGATGTTGCATTTAAACTTTCAGGTTTTGTCCTATTTCATTTGCAAATGTCATCCCACTCACATTTCAGAGCTGTAGGATCATGGAATCAGTAAGGTTGGAAGGGACCTCTGGAGATCATCTAGTCCAACCTCTCTGCTCAGCAGGGTCACCTAGAGCATGGTAGACAGGGTTGCATCCAGGCGGGCCTTGAAGATCTCCAGAGAAGGAGACTCCACAGCCTCTCTGGGCAACCTGTGCCAGTGCGCCGTCACTCTCACAGGGAAGAAATTCCCCCTCACGGTCAGGCGGAACTTCCTGTGCTTCAATTTCTGCACATTGCCTCTTGTCCTGTCACATGGGACAGCTGAAAAAAGTTTAGTAACACAGTCCTTTTCTTAATTGTTAAAAATTACACCAGAAACATAGGAAAACAAATATCATCACGTAATTATTATTTCTAAAAAATGTTTTTWTGAGTGCTTAAATTTTATTTAAGTGGTTTTATTATCAAATGAAAGTGGAAAGTCTTGGAGCATATAATGCAGTCCTCACAGAAAAAAACCTTCAGAACTAGTGGATTTCAGTTTATTAATTAAATTTGAAATACTAGCATGGAAGTTATTGCTATCTGTTTAGCCCTTTCTAATATTTAGGTTATATCACCTCAAGAACATGGGGGCCTCGTATATATTGTAGATTCAGWTCCTTTCTACATAATTTATGACATAACTTGCTTTACTTAGAAGTAGATTAGGCCCAAYTGTCTAACATTTACTATAACCGAATAAAAAGGCACCTAACTTATACCAACTTCATAATCATTTTACTTCTAAACTTGGCCTTGATGTCTTTTCACTATCACTGATAAATACTCCRAGATGTGTTTTTCTGAAAATAAAAGTTTCTTAGTAAATTGGTACAGACGGCTCTATCAGAACCTAATTATGACTGTGGAGCCGGAAAATAGATTGCATTTCCCATACATTATTAATGCTCTTCAAATCCTCATTTGTCATGTTCAAGGTTATGTAGAGATGACATTCAAGGAACCCAAACTCCTTGCTAAACTAATTTCCACAATCCCTGTCTTTCATAACACTGTCTTCTTAAGCTTGTGGATAATATCAAAATTTTAGCATCATTCTTGCTGGAACTGTACAGAAAGCATAAGGTTGGAAGGAAAATTTTTGATGATGAAAAGTAAGCTCAGTAACATAAAATTAATTTAATTGAGGCTTTCTTTAATTAGAGCATTAAGTCTTTCATTTAGATATTTGTTAACCATATATATGTATAAAAAGAATTAATTTTGTAGGACCAAATGATGTTTATTACATGCACATGTTAGCAGTTAGGTACRTTATGACCTGTAACTAGTACAAATAAAGGCATAAAATTAGAGGGCAATATAAATTATTATTAATAAATGCACACTGATTCTGAGTATTTTAACCAGAAGTCAGAGTGTAAATGGTTACCAGAGAGGATTTTCTTTTTCTTTGTCACCTACTGGAAGTGCAAGGAATATTCTATAAAGACTCAAACCCAGATTATGCCCGCTTGCCTGTGCTGAGTATGCCAAAAGAAGGAAGATATGAATATGGATAAAATCTATATGAATAAAATCTGCGTTATGTTTAGCCCTCGCTATAACCCACCATTTAAATATCTTGCTATTTATTCTGTCTACCAAAGCCAGTCCAGAAAATAAGTTAGGTCAAATRAAATGACATGGAATTGCCATACTATTCCACTTCCAGTTTGTTTGGTCATGCATCAAACAACACCATGGTTTCGGAGAAGTTTGTGACGTTTCATATTTTGTAATGTATCTTTGTATTTCAAAACAAAAAAGTGCTCAGCTTTATTTCGGTCTATGTTAACATCAACTGCTAATGAAAAAAGTGAGCATTCACAGTTATCTATGAGAAAAAATGAGAAAAAATGTATTCTGAAGGCAGTAGATATCTAAAACATCTGAAAAGTATAAAGYTTCTCTCATTCTATTCACCCATGTTTATACTTGCTTAAGCTATAAACCACTTGTTAGAAGAAAAACTGTACAACAAATTAGATACTGGCACRTAGCTGGTGGTCACTTACCACAGTTATCCAGAGAATAGCCACTTAAACTTTTATAGTACCTTATCATGCCAAGCCATYTCATGGTACTTTACAATATTACATTAAAACTGAAGACTAATCCATTTTGCAGATTTACTGTTCAGATAAAATGAGATAAAATCCAATGGACCAAATTCACCATGTGCGCAACTTTTATCATCTCTGTAGAGTTACACAGATGATAACATAGCTCCACTGAAAACCAATAAGTCTTACATTTAGATCTAAAAAGGGACTTTCAGGCTAAAGCAAATTAAAAAAGCAAAAAAGTAATTTACTGGCCTGTCTTTTTCAGTAATCCCTTTGCTATTATTTCAGATATTTGGATTTGAGTAGAGCTTATTTTTATTATTCCCTCATATCACAATTCTCCATCTTCTTGATCTTGCTCAGAAGTTGTTACTCTGCCAATGTGTATGTGTGTTTGAAAGAGACCCTATGCCATCATTTCATCATTTCATACTGAACTGAATATGATGTGRGAATAAACAACATTACAACTTCCGATTAATATTAAGAAGAAAAGAGTGTGTTAGGAAGAATTAAACCTCTGTTTAAACAAAACAGCTTGGAAAATTGGAAAACATATGAATTTGAATCAATACCTTTTTTTTTTTTTAAGTACATTATATTTAGAATAGAGTCTGGAAAACTTCATTAAAATAAAGACAACATTTTGGTTGTCATGTCACTAAACAAAATTAAATACAAGAAAGAAACATATATATATGTGTGTGTGTGTGTGTGTATACACTCTGTTATTCTATCAAGAGACAATGGCAAATAGAAGACAGGAATAGGAAGAAAAGTAACCACTTAGGAAGATGTGTGTGACTAGAAGACTAGAACTAAACTTGATATCAAAAAATAAGGAGCCAAATATATTTAGTCTGCCTAATGCAGAGAACTAATTCCAGCCTGAATTTTAAATGTCTGACATAAGTGTCAAAATACTCTATACAGATGACTAGGAAAAGATGACTATTAAAGTCTGCAGAGGCATGTCTGTCACACCTACCTGGGCAGCACTAGCTATTGCACGGTATGATCTTTTACTGTGACTATGTTACTATGTCTTTCACATGCTTGGATCATGCTTCTTGTAATTCAGTATCTGCTTAGATAATGTGCAGAGTAAGGCTTCTTTGCTAGTGATAATGCCTTGAAAGACTATGTTTCCCCCAAAATGGCCGTTTTAGAACACTGCCTTTTACTTKTTCTCTCTTGCTAGTAACACGTCACAAATGATCACTTGTGATTCTGGTATTCTAGATAYGTAGTCACACACAGCCATATGGAAAGAGAATTTCATCCCTTTGGTCTCTGATTTTATTGTTTTGTACACTGCAGAAGATGAAATGGTCTGTTTTAGTCTTTTTCTCAGTCACATTCTTGTATAAGGAGCTCAAAGCCACATTGTTTCTAACATATTGTCCATTTACAAAACAAAGTCCCACCCAGTGTTATTATATTCCAAATATTTCACACCTACAGAATATCTGGTTTTTGGATTATTAATCCCCAGAGGTACTGGTATGCAGTTTTGCAGGCTGAAGCTCATTTTGTTATTTCCTGCTCTCACTTTACCTYTCCACTTTTTTAGGTCTCCTCATATTTCTCTTTTCTTGTTGGTGTTTGCAACACCTCTTAATTTAATATCATCTGCAAATGCAATTAATGCATTGTTTATTCTTTCTTCCAGGTGCTTAATAAAAATACTTAATGATTTTTCATCTYACTGAGGCATACAGAATTTAAGCAATCAATACTGAAATTATATTAAAAATATGCTTCTTATTGTAAAGATTCATCTGAAGCGATAAATGTTTGAAATTAAAAAAAAGAATTTAACAAATTAAAAAACACATTAACTAAACAGTTGGCATAAAACACAAAGACGTTATGGATCATACAACTTTTTAAAGGAAATATAGCTGTTACTTTTAGGTTCAAATTCCAGGTTGAACGTCCAGTGACTAAAATTCATATACTACAATATCTCTTCAAATGCCTGTGCAGTTTGCTAATGTGCTTAGATCAATTCTGAGGGGAAGGAGCACAAGATGGGAATATAAATTAGTTGCCAGCCTTTTACCAATTACAAACAAGATAGTATAGATAATGTATGGAATTTGAAGTCCTTTAATACTCTATTCCTGGTCAACCTAGAGAAACAGGCATAGTGTCATTCCAGTCACTCTAGCACTTCATTTAAAAGGCTAAATGTGGACCTTTTATTGACTTGATGCATCAGTGATCTCCTACTCACAGGGTCAGAATAGTCTTGTTTTCATAACAGTTCAGTTTTTCACCTCAGCTAGTCGTATTGGAAGTCCTTTGCAAATTCTTACCCTCTGATACCAGAGACCTTCTTTTGATTTTCAGAAGTAGGTGTTTTGGCRACAACTACTCTCAAGTCAAATTTTTCACCTAGCTAAGATAGCCTCTTTTGTTCTACAGTGAGCAACAAATCATTTTAATTATCCACTTCAGCCTTTATTTTATGAAGCTAAATAAAGTTCTTCTGGTATCTGCTCAGGAGCAGAAAGAGTTCTTTTCCCATCCTAGTGCTCCCTTGATGCACCTGTTTCTAGTTGAATTTATATTTCTTAAACATAACTATCAGAAATGCTMTACATATGAGACCTTAGCTGCACTTTGAACCCATGCCTGAATGTGACTTATCTCCACTGAAAATATTTCAAGAGATATATCCTTGAAAAGCATGTCTTTTTAAGCATCTATACCACAGCTATGGTATCCCAGAAACAATTAATAAAACTACTGAMTTTCTTTCCTACTCTGAAAGAGTGAATTAGAGTGCCATTTCTACTGACTCTTTTATACAGGTGCAACGAAATCAAACACGGAAGTGAGATAAAATTACATATCTTTGGTATGGAGATCTCTAGTCATAGGATACGGAAATTCCTGTCCTCATTGTGTGGTGGCTGGGTGTAAAGAAACCAGAAACATAGCTTCAAAGGTGTCCATTTTCTGAGCTTCTAAAAGCTTTAAGTCTTTCAGGATTTTCTCATTTTTTCATTACTCAAGCTCTATGTGGGTGCTGCTCTGAGAATATAGTTCTAAAGGATTAGCCCTTTGGTCTGTGGCCTTACCAAAATCCACTGTTACTGATGCTAYAAAAACTATAGGGTTTTATTATTATTATTATTATTATCCAGGCGAACTGTTTTTTATCATGGAAGAGTTAGAACACACTGTGTCACACTAAAGGATCATCTGATCCACTATCTTGTAAGACAATGGTCCTAAGTGGATTTTGTATATAAGAGTAAGAACTAAGTAACTATATATGATTTTTCTAATGCTCTCTCCAACCACTTTCATAGCAGGAAATTTCAGAGCCAAGGGTAGTATCTGCATATTTAGTAACCTTCAGTGGGTTTTTTTTTTTCCTCTTGTTGTTTGCATGAACTTTCTCCTCTTGAGCTGAAATAAACTCCTGTGGCCTTGGCAAAGATTTCTACTGATCTACTTTCACTGCATGAAGGACCAGTTCATCTTGTGAATCTGGATCTGACTAGCTTCATTTAAAGCTCTCTAGTACCTCTGACATAAGATCCAATGAGCAGTCACTCTCCATACACTGCTGCTAATAAATGTGTAGGGCTCTACTGTATCTTCTTTCAGTTGCCACTTGTCTGCGCTGAAGAGTTCTATGTTATCTATAGTCTTYTTCATATGGATGTCTTTCCATATCTTCAATCTTCCTTGCTGCCCTTTCTGAAATATTTTCAACTCTATACAGCTTTCTGGACATGAGAGATCCAAAACTGAAAACAATATTCAAGAACCAGTAGAAGTTACCAGTAGAATTATTTATTGAAACAATGATTTTTCTCTGTTTTGATCTGTATTCCGTATTAAATAATCTCAACATCTGGTTTTCTTTCTTGCCTGCTGCTGAGCTGACATTTTTACAGAACTGTTTGTTATAACTCAAGATCTGCTTCTGAGTGGGAACAGTCAGTTCAGAGCAAATCATTTTTTTTTCAAGTTTTGATTTCTCATGTACATGTGTGTGCATGGTGTGTGATTGTATGTGCATGTTTCTTTAACTCATATGAATCCCTTTATCAACGTTGATTTTCACCTGMAATTTTATTTCCAAAACTTTTCCTTTTGTACATTGATAATGGAATAAGTGAGAGAACATAGCTTATAGAGTTACGTAGTTTCCCTATCTACTCCAGTTTTTGGAGAAAAACTAGAAATAAATGGATAAAACCCATTTTGAGTACTAGAATGAATAAATTGAATTGGAATTAATTTTTCTGAGATGTTGCAATCTCCTTATCTTCTGCTCTGAGAGCTGATTCACATACCTTCCTCCTCCTAGACTGAGTCAAATCCTACATTAAGCCTTTGGTAAAAGTATTTCTAAAATCTGAAATCTTACCCAGCTCTTTTTATGTTATGATTTTTTTGACATCTTGTCATTAATTGATGTCATTAGCAGATTTCTAAACATATAGGTCTAGATATTTAATGCAAATTCTTGGAAAGACTGACAAAATTTCAAGAACTTTGTCATACTTCCTTCAGTAACATACTTTTAAGATAAGACCTACTAACTGGACAATTCTAGTACTAAGCTTGGGTTGTAGTGACAGTTTCTCTATAGATATATTAGACTGAATTCCTCTTGTCAGAAAAATAATTATCTTATCAAAGAAAAAAATAGGGATTTTAAATATAAAGATAAGAATGAAAGTAATTTGGCATAACTGTGAAATTTATGATGTATTATATCCTTCTTATGACCTCAACTTTATTTCCTTGCTTCTTTGTTTTGCATCCTCTTTCCCCTTTCCCCTTGCACCCCTTCCCACTTTCTTTGCCTTCTCTTGCTTCTTTTGCCCTTCCCCTTCYCCTTCCTCCTTTTTCCCTTCCCTTTCTCCTTTGCTTGTACCAGACTCGTAGAAAATGGTTGCTCATATCACATTTTCTTCTTTTTTTAACAAACAACATTCACTATTTTGCAGTCATTTAGTAGCACTGTTCACTTGATAATTTATTAAAAAACAGTCTTTTACAATTTCATGGCCCAGTTCTTTCAGAATTCTGGGATAGAGATTACTCATCTCTCTGACTTTACTGTATTTACTGTCTTTAAATTTTAGATTCCCTTTGGATTTTATGATTTGCTATCTCATTGAAGCGTTCTGTTATACCTAGAACATGTGAAGCTTTTATATGAAGCTTTTGAAGCCAGTCCCGTGCCCGTTAAACAGTGTCAATCCAAAGAAGACATTACCACTCTCAATTCCTATGTCCAGCTCTTTAGCTTGTGATTTGAAGGACCATGATGCTAGCAAGGTATGTTCTCCTGTCAGTCTCCAGGATGCTTACCAAATGTCAGTTGTCACATGACAGATGTGTTTTGGGGTGGGAGAGTGAGGGGGAATGCAGTCCTTATCTGAGGCCTTTATGACAAAGAAACATGCACCCCAGGAGTGAGCATATGCTACAGATTTTCCCTGTGCCAGATCCACAGAAAAGATAATCACAAAGCAGATAATAAAGACTGACTGAGATCAGATTTTGCCCTAAGATGCAGCTATTTGCTTAGTTCCAAAAAGGAAGTGAAATAACAGCTTTCATGTAATTAATCTACTGGGACATAATTTGAAACATGAAGCATTTAATGATTCTTTTAACATGTATAGCTATGTTACATTTTTTTTTTTTGATTTTCTATATACTATATTTTAATATATAAAATAATAATGCACAATAACTACAATAAATAGTGAATAGAATACTTAGTTAAATAGTGCAGTAGATTTGCAAAGRGCATGCATGTTCTGTTTAGAAATGGTTAATATTCAGAAATAAATCAGTTTTTCTAAGTTATTTGTTCTTTTTAGGATACATTTCCAAGAGATGTTCAGAGTTCTCCAATGTCAGGTTCTGAAACATTTTCAGTAGCACTTCTCTCTCAGTCTACAGGACGTATTTGTGTAGTCTAGTCTATAACTCACATCAATCTCCAAGTGCAAAACATTTTGTACATCTTGGCTAAAGCTCACCTTTCTCAATTTTAGGTGACATCCCCAAGTTTCAGTATTATTCTGTAATAGAAACAAATCTATCTCTATTTGGATGCTGCTGATGAATTTTGGAGACCAAATTTTAGTGACAAATCACCCTTTTCCCCTCACTGTTCTYGGTGATAAATCGTTGCTGCTGGATTATTCTGTCATGCATTGTTTGGTACAAACTAATATTGTTCATACTGATGTGTCCTCGTCATTTGAAAAGCAGGAATCACAGGTTTCTTTGAAGTTGTGCCTTTTTCATTTTCTTCTACAAATCATTTCTCCATATGGCCATAATGCTTAATATTAATTTAATCTAGCACAATATGTTGCCTTGTAATGTTTAGCCTGCGTGAACATTGATGAAACACAGGTAAACTAACARTGTCATGGGGATGACTGACAAAACAAAGGATTTTAAACAAGTAGTTGATAAATTGTTTTTTCTATTATTTTACTCACTCTCCTTTCCTCTCGTCTGGGAAGACAGTGTGAAGCTGTAATGTCTCCTCTCTTTTTCATGATCTTAACCTCCTTAGGTAGGAGGAATATGCTTGTGGAACTCAGATCTTATGATTCTCTGCCAATAGCATGTAGCTAGTTTTCTACATTTATATGTACACATGCATTTCTATAAACTAAATATATACATATATGAATATATTTCCTTCTTGAGTTAGCAGAATTTAGTGTACAGCTACAGCTTTTAAGGACTTCAGCATGATATCTTGATAGTAGCACTACCCTGAGTGAATAGTAAGGAAATACAAAAACACCCACAAGTAATGGCAGGAAAGAAGGACTGTCAGTGCAATGGTATAAAATAGCAATTTTGTCTGTCACTATAGCTTTTCTGTCTTCAAGAGCTGTTTAGCTGGGCTAAGCCTACTGACTCCTAACTTTAAGAGCTACACTGMAATAAGTTTGGCTGCCATTTCAAATTCCTCAGATCATTTAGAAGATGAATATTCTCCTYCTAAAGCAGCTGGAAGAAAGATCTTGCAGGTGTTAACTGTCACTGCAACTTGTCCTAACTGAAACATAAAAGATTTCTTTAATCATCTAATGAACCACAGATGATTCTGATGCCAGATAACTACTGGAATAAGTGGAATGTAGAGTARATAGAAGTGGACCATTATCTTGGATGTGTAGGACTGTGCTAGTTATTTTAAAGTCTAGCTGCTCCTGAAGGCAATGAGGGATGAGCTGAAAGATGGTGGATGCATAAGACTGTCAGCTGTCCATAAGGAAAACAAAGTTTCTTGGCAAAGTAAGAGCTAGTATTCAAACATCACTTCCCCCAAGCTCAAGAGCAGTGCATCCCTATGAGTAAGAAGTGCAGCAAGAGGGGCAGTAGTTCTGCTTGGGTGAGCAAGGAGCTCTTGGCCAAATTCAGACAGAAGAAGAAAGTACACAGACTGTGGAAGAGGGGACAGGCTACTTGGGAGAATTATAGGAATGCAGTCAGAGTATGAAGAGATGCGGCGATAAAGGCTAAGGCCCAGCTGGAATTGAGCCTTGCAAGGGATGTCGAGGACAACAGGAAGGGCTTCTTCAAATACATCACTGCCAAGAGGAGGACTAGGGAAAATGTGGGCCCACTGCTGAATGGGGTGGGGGCTCTGGTGACAAGGGATACAGAGAAGGCAGAATTACTGAATGCCTTCTTTGCTTCAGTCTTCACTGCTAAGGGCAGCCCCCAGGAATCCTGTAGCCTGGACGTGAGGGAGAAAGTCTGGAGAAGGGAAGACTTTCCTGTGGTTGAGGAGGAAAGGATTAGAGACCTTCTGGGCACGTTAGACATCCACAAATCCATGGGCCCTGATGGGATGCACCCACGGGTACTGAGGGAGCTGGTGAATGTTGTTGCCAGGCTGCTCTCCATCATCTTTGAAGGGTGCTGGAGAACTGGAGAGGTGCCTGAGGACTGGAAGAAAGCCAGTGTCACTCCAGTCTTCAAGAAGGGCAAGGAGGAGGACCCAGGAAACTGTAGGCCAGTCAGCCTCACCTGCATCCCTGGAAAGGGGATGGAACAGCTCATTCTGGATGTCATCTCCAGACATATGGAGGAAAAGAAGGTGATCAGGAGCAGCCAGCATGGATTCACCAAAGGGAAATCCTGCTGAACCAACCTGAT
>NW_028186701.1:2671884-2765774 GCF_003343005.1 Rhea americana
CTGGATGCAACCCTGTACACCATGCTTTAGGTGACCCTGCTTGAGCAGGGAGGTTGGACTAGATGATCTCCAGAGGTCCCTTCCAACCTTACTGATTCTGTGATTCTATGAAGAGAGAGAGTGGAAGTATTCCAATATGCAATWCTTTAAATAAATAAGTCAGTCATTTCTAAAAAGTATTACTGGTTCTGATTCTAAYTTTGCTCTATTTATTAGTGAAAGCACTCCTCATTTAATAAGTGCAAGTGAAGCACCACCCATCCATCTAAATAACATCTTCACAAGATTTTTGTGCTGTCACTTTTATAAATCTTACAGTAGAATGTATTTCAGTAATAGTATTACTTTTATTACTTAGCTACTTATGTGACTCCTGTTATACTGAACATTAGTTAAATAGGTTCCTTTTATTTAATATCTTACATTTATGAGAATTTTTGCTTCCAGTGATTTTTATGACTTGTATATATTTTCATTCTGTAAAAAAAATACATTAAGTTTGATTGAAAAGATAGAAGTGGTTTGAATGACAATCATTTTTTCTCAGTAATTTCTATCTATTATTAGGAACACTTTCAAACAACTGCATAATTTGAATTATGCTAAGCATAAAAAAAGATAAATCACACAAGATATTTGTCAGATTTTTTTTTCTTTCCATTTGATCACTGTAATACTACCATGGACTTTTCCTGCTACATGTCACCACTATTTATTGATACAACCCTATATGATAAAATAGATGGAGAAGATTGTCTATTTTTTCTGTGAACTCTTTGACCCTGCACAGATGTAATCTGAARACTACCTTGGATAAACTTAAACATACTGAGAAACAGCTTTCTCTAACAGAAAGCAATCATGGGAGGATTTCAAACATGTTCTATTCCACCTTCTCCACAAAGATCAAGGTATGTGAGAAGTCTCACATAACTATTTTGCTCCTCCATTATCCACAGTAGAGTCAAAATGTCACCTTTACTTCTGCTTCATGAAATCAATACACTTCATTTGCCAGGTAAACAAGTATACTCAATTTAGTGCTGTAAAATAAACACAGCATAAGTCATTTTAATWCACTGCTATCATAACAAATACATTATTGCTAGAGCTAAAGGAGGAAGAATTTTTATATCATTCCAGAAACTTAAATATTCTAATCCAGTCACATGTACAAAGCAGGATGTAAGAGCCTGTCATAAAAATATTCTTTCTTGTCCCCTAATGTCCTCAGCAAGGTTCTGCTAAATGCCAAGTGCACTAGAATCCTTAGAACCCCGATTCTGCAAGGCAAAAAGGATAGTATCAGCTCATCTGAAAGACTGAAACCTTCTGGTCTATATAATGAACCGTGTTAAAAGCAGATTTTGCTCTATTTGAGTAATTTTAGCACCCACTACTATTTTTTCCTTTCCACGAATAAAATTAGTTCATGATTCCCATCTTGATATGTGTTTTTCTAAGGCACAAGTCAGACCCTAATAGATTACTTGCTAGCTTGTTTTCTTGCATGCTAGMTTTCTTGCTTAATTTATGATCAACTTTTTAGAAATATTATTAAAAATGTTCTTAAATGATCAAGAACTTGAATAAATACTTAGTCTTTGTGTCCAAAACCGATCACTCACATTATATATATWTTATTTATATWTTTWTTTATACTATATATATTTTGGAATCCTGGTTTCCTAAATTACTGAATATCTACAGATCCCAGATTCAATATTCCTTTGTTKTGAGTGGGACTTCTGCTATTTTATTTAGTTTTACAGAGCCTAAGTAAGGCTGAGAACATTTAATTTTCTATACGTCTGTAATATTCTAAATAGTCTGTCATGCATATATTTTAGTATGTTTGTGAAAGTGTAAAAACTTAYCATTCCAGTGTACCCATAAACTTCTCATTCACATCCAACTATTTTATATTCCTCATCTCTGACTCCACTAACTATCCCAGCCCCCATCACCTGCAATATGACCTCTTCACTGCTCTGCATTGCATGCTTAATTTAGTGCTCAATATTSAGTGGTATTGATTCTTGTATATCCTCCACCTTTTCCATTTCTTATATTTTCTTTTCTCTTGTGAGTTTTTTTCTTTTTACATTGTTTCTCTGCATAATAAAACTGCAGATTGGATCTTTGCACACTCGATTTAAGTATGCTTCCAGTGCACCTAATTGTTCTTTAGACTATATGAAACTATATTTAATGTCTGGCATATTTTAGGAGAGCAATTTGTAGTTAAAATATACTCAGGAGGTTGCTATTTAAATGACAAGATAACTGCCTATTAAATGATGCATCTATTTTAAGACTAGATTACTGATGTTTTCTTTTACTTAGCTGGAAACTTAAACCAATMGTTTTCTCCTTTCATAATTCCGACAATTTTTTTTTTCTTATTGAATCAATAATATGACAATAGCAACAGTTCCTGGATGGAAAACTCACCCCTGCTTTAGTGAAAATTTTATTTTTTTGCTCAAGTAATTTTTCTGACCTTCTTTCTATTTCATTTTTTATTTATACAAAATAAGACATTTGTTATTTCTAAATTTAAATTGCTTTTTATCCATGCAGGACAAATTAAAATGGAAGTCTTATGGGGAATCATATCATCTTGATTACCTTCCAAAAATAGAGGCAGGTTCCACCACTATTGCTCAGTGACCTGTGTCCAGGAGTTCTTATTTCACATTCCAGCTCTGACTTTGGGCTATTTAGTTAACCTCTGTGTATTGGATTTTCTCTCTGCAAAAAATATTTATCATCTTTAAGGAGGTYTGCAAAACATAGTTTCTATTTTTTTTGAGGGGAGAGGGGTTTACACAAAACAACTGCAAACTACGCTTATGATTAAAATGACAAATTCTGAAGATCCTTGGATTTAATAACATTAGTATTTCTTGATCTATCCTACTTTTCCATAAAAAAGAAGAGTGTATGAAAGAGCTAAATAGTTGTAAGAGGCTGTAGGTCCAGAAAGACTGGGAAGGCTGCCATGAGCACTGAGATACATCTGGGATCTTTTCCATCCATGGCACCAGGGTAACCACTCTGTGTCACTGAGCAAAGAGCTTTGAGAGAGGAGAAGTGGAGAAACAAACAAGCAGACTAGAAACTCAAYCCACCCAGGAGATAATTATGAAGAACGTTCTTGTTCACTCACAGTTTCACTTATTGTAGGCAGCAGCTACGTTCCTTTTCTTTCACTTCATTCACTCAGCATTCAATTCCATGGACCATAAACGTCATAAATGAGCATCATTTACCCATAGATAGGACATATTTCTCTCTTTGAGTATATAACACATATAARGGTCTGACCCATAGTTCCCTAAACAACCCTGCCTTGATGTGAGTCACAAAAAAATAGTTGAGGTGGGGTAGGGGAGATCAGGGCATTGAGTAGAGAAAGAGGATGAGGGACACCAAGGAACTTTCCAGTGGCTACAGATTTTACAGCATTACTTGCAATGTCTTACTGTTTTAATGACTGACTACCCGCTATTACATCTCAAATCAGAATTTTGGATGGGGCAGTTTTTTAGGTGTCCGTCCATTACATCACTAACAACAACAGGGAAAGAAGGCAATGGAAAGGGACTAGTGATTCAGAAGAGAAGCCTTATGGAGGAGGCTGAGGCACACATTATGATTGAACAAAATCAACAGTGTACATCTGCTGAACAGGAGAAATTTCACTTCTCATTTCTCTTTTGATATTATCTTCCCTGGCTGTCTGCTGTAAGTTTCCTTTACTTTCTCTGCTTCCCCATCTACCTATTTGCTTCTCTCCATCCTGCTGTCCACACATTTAAATGATTCTKACTTTGATTCTGACTGAAGAGCTCTCAAACCTGATCCTCTCTACTCAGCACCTACCGACCAGTAAGGACTCTCTCCATCAGCACTGACTACGTGGCATCTGTTCCGTGGTAGTGTACACTCACAGCTAATTTGGGACAAAAATGCAAAGACTAGCACTTTTGTCTATGTGATGATGATTAATAATATATAAGAGTTAACCATCAGCATAAAATGTGCTGTTAATGAATGAATTTAAGAAAGTTTTATTTTAAAGTTTAAGGCTGGCTTGATGTGTCAGTTTTCTAAACACTCCCATCACAGCAACCTATAATTGCCTAGTTTATGTATACATACATATATACATAAATATTCAATTGCAATAAAGGAGTCTAGAAAGGCTTACTTATAAAATGAATGTCTCAAGTTAGCAATATGAGCTTTCTCTTCCAATTTCAACTACAGACTTATCCTTAGTCAAATGCTCATGTCATTTGTTCTTTTTTTTAAGCTTCTTCTTTGGGATTTCAGATTATATTATATTTTTTTTTCCTTATCTTACTGAATTATTTTAACACAGTGAAACAGAAACGGTCTATATTCCAACCTTTACTTAACTATATGAGCCATTAGAGTGAGAGCTGGTTGAATGTCACACAAGATGTAAAGCTATTGATTGTGTATGTGTGAGTCTGCTTATTTTTCTAAAAATATCAGCATCAAGGGAATTGTGAACAACTTGGACATCTTTTATCTCCTTGTTTATATCTTATAATTGAAGATATACATGTATTCTTTGGTCATTAAGCTTTTGTTCCATTGTTTAATACAGTTGAGGAAAGAATTCATTAATCATATACCATACTAGAGAACTATAGTTACAACTCTCAAGTTTCAGAGTAATAAACAGAAAATGTTATTTCTAATGTAGAAACAGATTTATTCAGTCAATTAAAAGTTATTCTCGTTGTTTTTTTTTAATATTACTCTCTACTTTTGATTCAATAATTAATCTGATTATCTATGTTTCTATGTAAAACTACAATACTATAATTGTTAGAATATTCAATATGCTAAATATCTATCCAGTAGTTAATAGGTATATTATGAAATAAGAATGCTTTTTATTCATTGATAACTAACTATGAGTGGTCCTGTATTAGGAAGTAGAAGTAGAATAATTTCATTTATATAAATAGGTCATAAATAAGTGATCTTTTTGTATTTTTTTTTTTACATTTTTAACATGATAAAATAGTAATTATGTATAATCAAATATGGTCAAATACAGAAACCAGAGAGTAATGAAATAATTCTAAACAAAGATAAGTTCTAATTCAAAGTGGATTTTTGTTTTCCAAAAGGTTGGTACATGTCCATGTTGTAGTCAGATTTGCATGAGTACCAGTACTTTTGAATCAGGGAGTGATGTAAAGAATTTCTCACAGAAACATAAACTACCACTACTATTTTTGTTACTTTCCCTTTTCTCACTTCCACCGTTCCACATTAATGTTCATCTTTTCCTTCTTTCCTTTCAAGATCACACAGACTCTTTTCTATATCATTTCCAAGCAGATCATTCTTGAACTCTCCAGAAACAGAATGTGTCTTAGACAAAATTATAATATTTGCTCCAGCTGATAAGAAAATACTTTGTTTCACTTTTAGCACAGTGAAAGAAGGAAGGAAGCCTACAAAGCATATCCAGATCAGTCAAGCAGTCTAAGAGTAATTACTCTATGGATAACCATATTTTGATGGTGCACAAAGAAATTCCTATAGTTACCAAAATTTCTAAGCAAAAAGTAATTTACATAAGTAATAACTCCTTACATAAATAATTTGAAGTCTTTGACTACCTCAATATAATTGTCATATTAAAAACTCTCTCATCAAAAATCTTTCATTTGTTGTATATATGTTGCCAGACTTGTGACTTTTTTCTTTATTTTTTTGCTATGTCCTATTTTACTTTTAATTATCAGCTAATAAGCATTGCAGTAACTATTCCCTCTAAAGACAAATGTTAAGTCAGATAGGAAAGCAATTTGATCTGAATTTTCTAATATTTATCCTAGCAGATAAATATTAGGAATGTTAAATGCATAGGCATATTAAATACAAACTTACTGAAAAACAAACAAAAACCAAATTAAAAAAAAAGCAACCCCCCCCCACAGTTTACTGTAGTTAAAATATTTAAGAATTAAAGTAAATCCAAATTTTACAGGATACTCAGTGGTTAAAACGCCAAAATTCTTTTCTGTCAAAAGCTGTTATTGGATCTATGAAAAAGAATAAGAAATTTGCCTGAAAAGTAAGCTTTATCCTTTAATTGAAAAAGCTCAAAGTTAGAAGTCTAATAAAAATTAATAATTTATAAAATAGAGTCAAAAATTATGGAGTAGTAGGTGTATAAACAATGATGCCAATTTTGTCATGCCAAGAATTTCAGAGAAGTTCCATTAAAGATAACATTTAAGAATGTGTAAAAGTTTGTTTCTTCTTAATAAAGCATCTAGTGATACATTTAGCTCCCTAGTTACAGACTTCTTACTGGCACAAAAACTGTAAACTTGASTTACGTTTAGGTTTAAATGGTTATTGTGAATTAGGGACTGTCATGCTGATCATAACCAAATCAGATTGGTGTTTTAAATAGAAGTTTAAAACAATAATTCTTTTTCCTTGAAAATAGTTAATTCCTTTTAAAAATGCATTCTGGGATAATTGAAACCAAGTGTTAGGTGAAAGAGAATAAGTAGTATTGGTCATAGGAAAGATTAGAAGATTCAAAATTTTCAAAATTAAGCATTTGACAGTTTCTCCCTTTCCTCTCACCCTCATAAAAATTAACTAAATTTAGTTTTAAAATAATAGAAATAGAAAATACTGAAATGAAAGAATTTATCTGAATTTAAAGCTGCGTTGTTCTACCTGTAATTTAATTTTTGGCCTCTACCAAAAGCAGTTAAAAAGTCTTTTTTTGGTCAATTCCAAATTTTCTGCTTTTATTTTTGCCTGTTAATTTAAACATAATAGCATCTCTTGGCAGACAACCAGTCCTGTAAGGTAGTCCTTGCTTTTTCAAAGGTTTCATTATGTTTGGATTTGGCCCATCTGTTTGACTACAATAGATTCCTCTCTACTATAACTCATACTAGGAGGATTCTCGTGTATAATTCATATTTGTACTAGGCACACAAAACAACATTAAAATAAAGTTAAGGTTGCCAAATCAAGCACTCAAAGATCAGTGCTCAAGTTTGGCATGTAAATTTAATTCATTCTCTCCATGTATATGCATTATGGCACCAGTTTTAATTGCACAGTTACATATTATCTTTCCCATGATGCTTTCGTCTCATTCTGTGCTCAGTATGAAGGGTGCTTATGGAGTCACTAGGCAATACTTGGTTTAGTCACTGTGCTCAGTGTTAAATCGCTCGCCTTATTTTCTGCATCCTCTTTAAGTATTCCCGTGAAAAGACATGCATCCATTTCCCTGTAGATTTTTCTCTGGCAACTTACTCTACAGAATAGAAACACAAACATATTGATCTTTGTAAGTCTCATGAAGCCACGTGATAAAAACATTCATTTTTTACAGAAGGCAACTGAAATATAGTGATAAATAGTAAAATATCTTCCAATTTTGCTTTCTAATCGAGGAATTATATTTTGACTTCTTTGAGAATGCACAATTCTTATTAACTTCCATTGTGGCTACAAATGCTCAATACTTTCTTAAACTGGACACTAGAGGACTCGGATCAAGCATGTGATAAAATAAAGGGCTCATCACTGATACCTCATGTTGGAAAAATGCTTTAGCTAGCTTTCTTGGTATCACAAAGTATCAGTATCCCAGTATCCCAGCTCTTCATATTGATACTCGGCTCCCTAAATTGTTCTCTCCCTGAAGTCTAGGTCCAGTTTTTGTAATAACTGACCTTCCGCATACTAGAAAAAGGAATCTATATACTAACTTGCTTCAGCTTCAGCTTTGATATAAGCTACATAACTCCTCTAGTGTTTCCAATCTCTCTCTGCTATCTATTAGTAAGATAGCTTCCTGGGCTTGTTAGATGAAATCTTGTCTTTTCCTGTATATCCCGAATGTTGTTAAAAGGAGCATTCTCTTGAGCCTACCCTAATTCTCTAACTCCAGTATCTGAAGCTCATTTCTCATTACAGGGGATATAAACTAATTGTTTCCTCTGTCAAGAGGTATCATGCCCTATTCCCCTTGACTTCTTATTTCTTTTTGACTTAAAAAGTTAAGCCTCACATGATTTTTCTCAGATGGGGAAACCTCATTGCTGGAATCTGAATTCCAATACACTTTCTTTGACAGGGAATTCAATAATCTTTTGTCCAGAATTAGAGATATCTACTCCCTACTTATCTTGTACAGTGATCAAGCTTTTGCAGAAAATCTATTTTACTTGAGGTAATAGAAATGTAGTGTTTTGATTTTCATGGTGTCTTCACTACATTCCGCATGCTGATGATGTTGAAACTAAGGTACAGTTAAAATGGGAGCATTGTTCTGTTTCTGCTAATGCTTGGCATAAAACAAAATCCAGACCTGGAGCAACTCTAAATCTGGTGCAGACTGAGACATCATGACTTGGATAGCAAATAGATTCTGTTTTTAATAATTCTATAGCAAAAAGTTAATGAAGCAGGGGTAGTCTATTTATAATCTTTGAGTTTTTCATGTAAGGAAAGTCAAACACAGGCAAGGCTCCAGGGTTGTTGGCTGAAATATGAAAGTGTATGAAAAATTATTTCTTTTGTAATATCTACTTACTGAGGAAACTCTTATCCAGTGATTTTAAAATAGATCGTTAACCTCTGTACTAGAGTTACTGGGTGGCAAACAGCCATTGTGGTAAAAAATCTACTTTTCTCTGTGACYAGCAGAATGATACCTAATCTTCTGCATGCATGGAATGCATGGATAGATCCTGCATGTCATGGTAATCCTAACACTAATGACCTCTAGATTACAAACAAAAAGGCATCCTGAAAATGCTGTTCTTGGTAGAAGATGCAGTAGGTAATGTTCTTAAGCATCACAGGTTGCTTCTAACAAACCACATGCATGTTTTACTCTCTATTTCAGCTTACTATTGAATGTAGAGGATAGTATTTCAATAGGATTGACATTGTATACCATAAAGAGATGTCCATATAACATTTTTACATATGAATCACAGTTTTGTATGTCTGAAGGACAGCCATGGGTTATAGGCCAAATCAAAGCCATTAGTCTTTGTCAACAGGCAGACCAGCCTGGTGAGGACAGCTCCAAATGAGGACTGACAGAACAGCTCTATGGGGAAAGCTTTCATTCCTTTCTAGGAGAACAGCACAAGCGTGTGCCTCATTGTATGTTAGTGTGTGCAGCAAGGGGAGCAAATAGGATAAAGTGGAGGTCTGCATACTGTTGCAAAGTGTGGATGCCACTGGAATCACAGAGACATTCTGGAATAGCTGGAGTGATGCAATGGAAAAGCAATGGTGTCAGAGTATGTAGAGATGCGGYGAGGAAGGCTAAGGCCCAGCTGGAATTGAGTCTGGCAAGGGATGTCAAGGACAACAGGAAGGGSTTCTTCAAACACATCAGCAGCAAGAGGAAGGCTAGGGAAAATGTRGGCCCACTACTGAATGGGGYRGGGGCYCTGGTGACAAGGGATACAGAGAAGGCAGAATTACTGAAYGCCTTCTTTGCTTCAGTCTTCACTGCTAAGGGCAGCCCYCAGGAATCCCGGAACCTGGATGTGAGGSAGAAAGTCTGGAGAAGGGAAGACTTTCCTTTGGTTGAGGAGGAAAGGATTAGAGACCTTCTGGGCASGTTAGACATCCACAAATCCATGGGSCYDGRTGGGATGCACCCACGGGTACTGAGGGAGCTGGTGAATGTTGTTKCCAGGCTGCTCTCCATCATCTTTGAARGGTGCTGGAGAACTGGAGAGGTGCCTGAGGACTGGAAGAAAGCCARTGTCAYTCCAGTCTTCAAGAAGGGCAAGAAGAAGGACCTAGACACCTATGGGCCAGTCAGCCTCACCTGCATCCCTGGAAAGGGGATGGAACAGCTCATTCTGGATGTCATCTCCAGACATATGGAGGAAAAGAAGGTGAYCARGMGYAGCCAGCATGGATTCACCAAAGGGAAATCCTGCTGAACCAACCTGATRGCCTTCTATGATGGAGTGAYTGSYTRSGTAGAYGAGGGSAGAGCAGTGGRCGTTGTGTACCTTGACTTCAGCCAGGCTTCTGACACTGTCTCCCATAACATCCCCCTAGAGAAGCTCWGGAAGTGTGGGYTAGATGAGTGGACAGWGAGRTGGATTGAGAACTGTCTRAAAGGCAGAGCTCAGAGTGTCAACATCAGTGGCACAGAGTCTAATTGGAGGCCTGTGGCTAGTGGCGTCCCCCAGGGCTCAGGACTGGGTHCYATCCTGTTCAACTCTCCACTGGGTCCCATCCTGTTCAACTTCTTCAYCAGTGACCTGGATGAGSGGAYAGAGTGCCTCCTCAGCAMGTTGGCTGATGATCCCAAGCTGGGAGGAGTGGCTGACACACCCGAGGGCTGTGCTGCCAKTYAGAGAGACCTGCASAGGCTGGAGAGTTGGGTGGAGAGGAACCTCCTGAGGCTCAACAAGGGCAAGTGCAGAGCCCTGCMCCTAGGGAGAAATAACCCCATGCAGCAGTACAAGCTKKGGGCTGAGCTTCTGGAGAGCAGCTCTGCAGAGAAGGACCTGGGAGTGCTGGTGGATGACAAGGTGGCCRTGAGCCAGCAATGTGCCCTTSTGGCCAAGAAGGCCAGTGGTCTSCTGGGGTGCATTAGGAAGAGTGTTGCCAGCAGGTGGAGGGAGGTGATCCTGCCCCTCTCCTCAGCCCTGGGGAGGCCTCATCTCGAGTCCTGTGTCCAGGTCTGGGCTTCCCCACTAAAAGAGAGACATGGAGCTACTGGAGAGAGTGCAGCGTAGGGCTATGAAGATGATCAGAGGGCTGGAGCATCTGCCCTGTGAGGAACGGCTGCGAGAGCTGGGCCTGTTTAGCCTGGGGAAGAGAAGACTGAGGGGGGATCTTATCAGTGTGTACAAGCATCTGAAGGGAGGGTGTCAAGGGGATGGGGACAAACTCTTTTCAGTTGTTCCRTGTGACAGGACAAGAGGCAATGGGCAGAAACTGAASCACAGGAAGTTCTGCCTGASCKTGAGTGGGAATTTCTTCCCTGTGAGAGTGATGGAGCACTGGCACAGGTTGCCCAGAGAGGTTGTGGAGTCTCYTTCTCCTTCTGGTTGGAAGGGACCTCTGGAGATCTTCAAGACCCACCTGGACACAACCCTGTCTAACATTCTGTAGGTGACTCTTTTTGAGCAGGGAGGTTGGACTAGATGATCTCCAGAGGTCCCTTCCAACCAGAATTCTACGATTCTATGAATAGGTGGATACAGGCTCTTCAGGAAGGATAGGTCAGAACTGAGGGGGGGGGAGTTGCAGCAGGGATGCATGGAGCTTGGCTCATGATGAGTCAGCTGAAAGCTTGTGAGCAAGAATTATAGGGCAGATTAGCATAGGCAGTGTTGTCGTGAATATATAGATCATCTGATCAGATARAAAAGATAAGGCTTCCTTCAGGCAACCAGAAGCAGACCCATGTTTGTGGGCTCTGGTCCTCCTGGGAGTCCTTAATCACTCCAATATTTGCTAGATTTACAACACAGCAGGGCACAAGTAATCTGGATTGCATTGAGGACATCTTCCAGACCGGCTAATTGAGGAGCTGGCAAAAGGAGTAACTCTGCTAGATTTATACTTTGCATGTGCAAAGGCCTGGAAGTAAAGTGAGAGAGTCGTTGATGAAGGAATGTATAATTTGTATATAATGTATTGTCCCAGGAATCAGGCTCTGCTTACTTTAGAGCAAAATGTGGCCTTTGAAAAGATAAAGGATGTGTTTATGTTTGCACCTTTACTAATGATTTTGAATTTTTAAGAAATAGATGTTAATTCTATGGAAGAATAACCCCATTTTCAGTTTCCAAATGACAAAAGCACTGCAATAAATCTAATAARTAGAATAAATCCTGCAAAGTATAGGCTGATAACCTCCCTTAACTCTAAAAAGACCTAGGTTACCATAAGGAGAGCAAATCTCCAGAGATCTGAAGCAAAAGGAGCAGGTGGCTTTAAAAGCATCAGTAATGGACAATAAAAAGGGCTGATTCAAAAGGATCTTCCCAAAGGGAGAAAATRCAGCCTGGTTGGCATAAAACAAATGACAATGTAATCAGACATCTGCATATTGGAATTTCCCTTTTCTTCCCAAGTTGCAGAGGATTTTTACGAACTTGAGCTTGATATTCTTGCTCCCTACATTCCTCCTGGTTCACAGCTTCTATTTAGAGTTTTTTTTTCTTTTTTTCCTTATTTTAGAGGATAGAGAATTAAAGAAGTCTTTATTTTTCTTATCATATCTTTGTACCAAAAACAATAAAAAAAATGTAAACTTTTCTTTTTCTACTGTCCAACTCCTTGTTGATATGGCAGTAGATGCTCTTTCTTGAAGGATTTGCTAACTAATGTTTCAATAAGACATATTGTTTTTCATTCTCTACAGAAACTTCAAAACATAAGCCTCARTCCTTGAGAATCTCAAATAGCAATATGACACACCTACACATTAAAAAAAAAAGCTAAAAATAACTTTGAGAGCGGCTTATAATTACACAGAGTAAATACATATCAAGCTTTGTCTTATCATTTTGGTCCCATCAGTCTGTGTGCTCTTTTATTTTACCCTTTTCTAAAAAGGGTAAAGAGTTTGTCCAGACCTCTGCCCTCTTTTTCTAGGACTGATTTACAGCTCTTTCCCATATTGCTCTTTTCATTACTTTTTTTCCATATTTTGCTTGTCTCTTTGTTAAACATTTCCATCTGGATTGCATGTAGGCTACTCACCTCATTTACTTTAATCCATTCCTTTTTATTTTCAAATAGTGTATATACTACTGTCCTGAGTGGTTTATGGCCATAAGTTTCTTTTTTTTTTTCTTTTTTTCCTTTTTTTTCCCCTTCATTTCCTGACTATAATAGTCATTGTTTTCCCAGTAAGAGCCCCTTGACACCACCATCATATTCACTTATAAGGGATATGTTTGCTAGGATGTCTTTTTATCATAACATAACAATCCCAAAGTTTTAAGGGTTGAATCCACAAAGGTACCAAGGCTCAGGGTTTAAAACCCTTTTTTAATGAACTCCATCACTCTGTAAAATCTACATTCCAATTTATACCTCTACCATAAAAATACTACCCTATCTTATATATAAAAAAAGACTCGGCTCTGTTATTTCCATATAAATTAGTTAACTCTACAGTTTTAGCAATATGTTTAACCAAAATATTTTTGCCACTGATATTTAAACAGTTTTCGCAACATGGGAAAACATTAGAGAAGAACTTGAGAATCTCCTTTCTTCCCCTCATTTTCATCCCCCCTTGCCATTGCCCTATAAACCACAATGTTAGGGTGCTTTCTGGAGAAGGTGCCAGACACTCTGATAAATTCAAATTTCCATTCCTAAATTTTCAGTATCTCAGTGACTCTTGAAGTTGTTGGTTATTTTGGGGGAGATTTATACAATGTCTAATTTGGTGAACATGCTTCAAAAAAGTTGCTACTCTCAGTATTAGTGGAGAAAGGCTTAAGCTATCCCTTGAGCAGTTAAGCACCTTCAAGAGCTGCTAAACAACACTCAACAAGATTGGACATACAATTAGGGAAGAAAATCTCTCAGAGGGTCTAGCCCTAAATTGTTCAGCTATTTGGGCATTTTAGTGTCTACAAAATTCTAAAATCTTCTAAACCACATAGATAGGGCCGACAGTCTTTAAATAATCTTTTCTTTATATTAATGCTTATTCATTACCATTTATTACCATCTATTAATTTATTACCATTTAAAAATGTTTGCAATGTTTTTATTGTTAATTTGCACATCACAAATTCAGTTTTCTCAATGATTCTACTCTGTGCAGTGCTGTTACATAAAGAATGTATTTTTAAGCATTTATAATAGTGGCTGTGCATCAAGAAAATGGACTCTAGCCACTTCTCTAATAATAACTTCTTGGCTGTCTTGAACAAAGCTACTGTGTGCCCTAGTTTCTCCTTTTGTTAATTAGTATTCATTGCTCATTTCTTAAAAGATTTAATTTCCTAATGTTTTTTAGAAAATAATTTTCAAAAACTTGTATAATAGTCTAAGTAGTTCAGATTAGTATTAACAAATCTTAATAACCTAATAATTTATGTTATACCAAGAAATTTCTCTTCACATTCATTCTTTTATCAAATTAGGGAGCTTCAAGCTATGTTATTAAGAAATACCTCTGCCAAATCTTATTCTCTGCATTATATGTTCACCATGTTATGTACCTTTATATCAAACTTGGAAACATAAAAGGCTTTCTTTTAAACAAAAAAATCCAACTGTAAAGATAAATTTATAAACCTAAAGTCTAAACATGGATTTCAAGGATAATTCTGGTTTCTACTTATATAAACCTGATATGTCACCAATTTTCTACATATGTCACTCTGCCATCCTGCTTATTCTTTTTTTTTTCTTTTCTTGCACAGACTTAACTGATAATCATAATGAACAATTTAAGGACCTTATTTGTGTTATGAGCCTAATGGTTTTAAGTCCCTCTGATGATTTTATCCTTGCAACCTATAAATTCCTATAGTGCTAATATTTCTAACACTTTCTGCCATCAAACCATATGTATAGCCTTTCATTCCAGTTTCTTTAGTTAACTTTTAAGCTACTGCTTTAGGCTGCCTGCAAGGTGTATTATCACACCTGAATATAGTAAACACTGTGATGTGAACACCATTTGTTTTAATTATTCACATCAAATAATTCTGTCTTGGTCTTTCAGAAGTGAACATGTTAAGAAGCTTTTACCCTTTCTTCTACGTTACCCTGTTGAAGGTTGTCAGAGGTACAGTTGATTCATATTTTAGATATGTCCTTGGGGTTATAATATGTGAGACATCAGAATTAAATAGTGTTCTAATTTCCTTGTTCTATTATCATTAAATAGGGATTTTCTGGAATCTCTTCACGTTAACAGCTCAGATGTCTGAGCTGTAAAAAAGACACTAAAACTTTTGTGTTAGGAAGGAGCCTTGACTAGCCATGTTTGTATGAAAGATGTTAGATCCCTGTTTAAATACACCTTGTCAGCTGCTAGGCTTGACTTAAGTTCATTATTTCCCATTCTGCAAGAAGAACATATCTTTTGAATGGTTATTGAAGCTCTAATATTTATGATGTTTTTAGACAGAATGACTTGTTTCCTTGTTTCAAATAACTAAGTATTGAATTAAGAAATTGATGCAGGCACCTGAAGTGCAACTATATCAAAAAGTTTCCTTAGTCATAAATCCAAAGCCCTTCCATGTTGATAAGACTAAATTATTTGATACCTATTTCTAACCCAAACTGGAAGACAGGAATAAGGCATTCTCTTTTCTAAATCAGTTGATGACCTTGATCTAGGAAACATCATTAAACATTTGGGATCAGCCTCCTCATAAGACACTGTATTGATCAGAAGATAAGCGCTACAGCTATTTTTTTTTCCTCCTCTATCAGCAGAAGCAGCTTTGGCTTAAGAAGATTGAGTCACAATTTCTTAGGGTTCTGCTAAAGAATTCCACAGTCTGTATCCCAAGAGAAGCCTAGTTTACAGATTAATTTTTGCTCTAAAGAGGAACAGGAGGTCAGCCTCACCCCTCTCTGTGTCGTTTTTTATTGAACAGAATTTGATAGCTTTCTGTGCTTTTCTGAATTATCCTTCAGATGTACTGACTTCTTTCCACACACTGGGTAGAGAGCCGGTGTTCCTAATTTAGCTTCAGTGACTAAAAGGCATGTATGTGTGAGTGTATATTTGAATTGGTGATAAATGGCAACCACATTAATCTAACCAAAATGCCTTTAAGCAAAGAGAATGTCCTCATCCTCTTCCTGAACGCCTTCAAAAACAATACCCCCCCCCCCAAAAAAAAAAAAAAAAACTCCAGAGTGACAGAAGAACTCAGAAGGAGCATTCATCCAGTGGCTGGAGAACAGCGTCTTTCTCTTTGGCTGTACGGACTACCTGTCAAACTACACTTACATGAGTTTGTGACACGTTTGCTTGCTTAGAGGTTTTTTACTCAGCTGTTTTTGTCCTTGCTCCATCATAGAGAGCCTGTGTTTATATTTGAATCTTTTATTTTTTTTTCTTTCTTGCAATCCTCTCAGAATTACTGCCCTCACAACAGCACCCAGAGTACTATGTCCCTCTTCCCTAATCTTACCTCAGCAAGGTGCCAATTACCTTATCTGTTCTCAGCATAGCRATCACCTCCAGACAACCATATAAAGAGGCTGACAATCACATCGCTATCTGTAAAACACCTCAAAAGTCTGGGCAGCAGCCAGGATTCAAAAGACCTTGGGCAAATTCTTGAATTGTGTCCCATGCCAGTCCTTAAGATGATTTGGGAAGTTTCAGTCTGCAGCATGCTTATTTTTCAGAATAGAGCCACCGAATGTCTGTTTCACCACTCTTCAATACAAATATTTTGAATTATCCTTCAATACTGGGAACAAACAACAAACATTAAATCATTTCTAATGCTCACCTCCTGTACCTGTAAACTCTAGATCCCCATCTCATGTTTATTTAGGTGCCTCTTTCAATATTCATGTTATGTGAAAGCTATTTACTCCTTTTCTTTTTCATCCAGCATTGAATCAAACTGCCTTCTTTAATCGTACCATAGGCATGATGGAGCTCGGCACCTCTAAGGAATGGAAATTCTGCAGAGCAATGTCATGGACCATTACATACTACCTTGATTTGTTGTCATCTTTCCACTTGATTGTCCTCTGTTCTGATCCATTTTCACCTTTTTTGCCATACCTCCAGTGGTGTCTGGCATTTTCCCTAGAGTTTACACCACCACCATCCCCCAGATGTTGAAAGACTAAGGAAATAAATGACAGTGTGGATGAAAGCAAGGAAGAAAGGATGGTCTTGTGATTAGTTTTCAATAGAAGTGAAGTGCCTTGGGAGTATAAGAAATTCTATTAGTCCAAATTTGCTTCATTAGGCACTTAAACACCCCTGATAATCCTGCTTTAAGAGATGTAAGACAAAAATACCTTCTAAAAGCAGAGAAGCAGCTAGAGGGGTAATGAAATAGAGAAGTGGTAAAAAGCATGTGAAAAAAGAACATCTGTTAGGGTACTGCAGGGCCTGGTGGCTCCCGAGCTGGGGCTTGGGGAGAGCCATTGGGGCAGCACCAGTCCTGGTGGCTCCTACCGGTCCCCTCGTCCTGAGGATACAGGACCTCAGGGCAGTCAGGGCATACCCAGCCCTGAGAAGGGGTTTGACACTGCCGTGGGTTCAAYGTGGGGATCAGTGTCCCATAGCTGTGCAAGAGACCRGCTGTGGTGGGGCTGGAGCTGGCACCACCGTGGGGTCATGGGACAGTGACTGACAGACCAAGGCTGGGCTGTGACAGGGACAGGGCTGGGGCTAGGAGGAGATCTGAGGGGGTAGGGACAGGGATGAGAGGAGCCCTTGAGGCCTGAAAGCAATCCTGAAAGGTAACATCTGAGTAGTTAAGGACCCAGCTGAGTCCTCATATTAGGCATCTACTCCCAACCTCACATGTCCCAGATTATTTTAGGATATAATTTTCAAAACATATTAATTCCACCTAACCTTAAAATAAGGAAGATGTCTAGAGYGGACTTTAAGCAGGTTTCAGAAGCCTCAGGGAGATTCCTAGTCAGGGAGAGAAATAGCAACCTTCAGAAATACAGTCTGAAACCCAAACSTTCTTCTAAAGGTATCTAGCTCTCTCCTTCAAGTATCCCTTTCTTTTGACTTTGCAGAGTTGACTATTCTCCTGAATGAAGCATTTCAGCGAGGTGCCTCAAATTATGTGGAGTGAATTTGTGAGTTACTGCCTCTGATCTTTCCTCCCAYGAGGATACATTCTTTTCTTTGACTCTTGCAGACCCTTTCGTGCCTCTTGTCATGTAGTTCTGAAAGTTCTGTTCAGAAGCAACATTGTGTTCATGCTGGGATGGTTCTTATCACTTTTTTCTAAATGACTGTTATCCTGAAAAATARACAAAGTCATTACAAATAGATAATGGAACGGCTGATTTCACAAATAAGAGCAGTCAACAGATTTTCTTCCATCTCTCTTGCCTCTTTCCCCCACGAAAAAGATAAGTACTAATTTTTTCTTATGGTTAATGCTGATTATACCTAATTTACATTAGAAGATAGAGCCCAAAAGGCAAAAAAAGTGCTGGAGGCGAGAAAGTTGCAGAAACATCTTAGACACGCATGCTGCTTTTTGCTGTGGCTCAGATATCCCCTAAAATTAAATTAAGGGCTACAAAGATGATCAGAGGGCTGGAGCACCTGCCCTACGAGGAACAGCTGCGAGAGCTGGGCCTGTTWAGCCTGGGGAAGAGAAGCCTGAGGGGAGATCTTATCARTGYGTACAAGTACCTGAAGGGAGGGTGTCAAGGGGACGGGGACAAACTCTTTTCAGTTGTCCCATGTGACAGGACAAGAGGCAATGGGCAGAAATAGAAGCACAGGAAGTTCCACTTGACTGTGAGTGGGAATTTCTTCCCTGTGAGAGTGACGGAGCACTGGCACAGGTTGCCCAGAGAGGYWGTRGAGTCTCCTTCTCTGGAGATCTCCAAGGCCCGCCTGGATGCAACCCTGTCTAACATGCTCTGGGTGACCAGGCTTGGGCAGGGGGGTTGGACTAGATGATCTCCAGATCCCTTCCAACCTTACTGATTCTATGATTCTCTATATATTAAAAAAAAGGTACTCATGACAGGTTGACAGTAATCTTCATATGGGAGAAACCTGCTAGTGTCTAGACCGTAGGGGACTGTGAAAGAAAAATCAGTAGAATGAGAACAGTAATCCACCAAAATCTGTTTCCTCTCGGTAAATGACCTCAGCAGGTCACAGACTCCTTTGAGTGTAAGAGGGCTCATTCTGTCTTCTTCCACAGAGAATCTGGACCAGCACGTTTAAACCAAATCCAACAGAAATGAGAGAATCCTCTAGAAGATAAAACATGTTTCTTTTTAAGTAACTTCTGAAAATAGCTTGTGGAATTCTTCAGCTTAGTCCTACTTACATAAAAGCAAAGAAAGAGCACATTAATCAAAGCCATGTGGGAAAAAAAAAAGTGCTAACAATGTACAACAGTATGAAAAGGCTCAGAAAGTCAATCAGAGAGACCAAGAGGACTAAAATCATGGCTGAGAAACAAACAAGGGAGGCAAAAGCCAAACTAGAGGAGGGAAAGAGAGGCAGAAGGTAAACTCTGGGACTAAGAGTATCATGCCTGTGCAGAGCAGAGAAATGCAAAATGTACTTCAGAAAGGAAGATGTGGAGAGGAGCAGTATACAGGCTACAGGCTACAGGCTTGAAGCACTGTCTGAGAGCAAGTAGCATTATTGCTTTGCTGCCCAGTTTCCTATAGGCTGCTTTCACTAGGCATAAGCAAACAGAATCATTACGTAGCTCTTATATCTTCCTGCATGTTGTCTGCATGACTTCTAGAACGTTGACAACACAATTCAATTTAAATGCTTTTTTCTAGTACATAAGCTGTTTTGTAAATCTCTGTTTGCCTTTTCAGCTCTTGCCATTTTATTGAGTTAATATTATTCCTCCATTATTTGTGTTTGCACTGAGTATTTCTCAATACTTACACATTTAAAAGTAGGTGATATTTATGAGCAGTAACTATGTTTCCAGGGTATAGTAAGATTTTCTTTTAAATAAAGATGTTTTATGAAGATAAAGAGTCTATGTTCCCATTACTAGCCACATACCTAGTTTAGAAAAAAATAAAGATTTTTAATATGCTTTTAAAATAAATTTTAATAAAGATTAATATTTTTAAAAATAATTTTTAAAAATGTACTTTATGTATTTCATTAAGATATGTTTCATAGTCAAAGAAATCTTGATGACAATCATAGAATCAGTAAGGTTGGAAGGGATCTCTGGAGATCATCTAGTCGAACCTCACTGCTCRAGCAGGGTCACCTAGAGCATGTTAGACAGAGTTGCATCCAGGTGGGCCTTGAATATCTCCAGAGATATGTTTCCCAAATCTGTCTATGATAAGAACAGAAGTTAGAATTTTTCATCTAGTACTTAGTTTCTCACTCTCCATCCTTCTTGTGTTCAGGTGTCACAGCTCAATGGGAATTAAGTTACTGTTTTGTTTTGTTTTGTTTTTACTTCATATCCTTTGTTTTATTTTCAGGTTTTTATATGTAGCTCTTGCTAGGTTCATAATATTATAGGCTCACTTTCTGGAGTCTATGAGCCAGGATTTTTATTTATTTTTTTTCCCCATAGTGTGTGCTTTCTCTATATTTCCATGTGTTTATATCTTTTGAAGAGCCTCATTTCCTCATATTACCTTTTGTCACGAGTTTGTGCCAACTTGTGTTTAGAGATAATTCAGACAACTCCATGTAGGTCAGTCTATTCCTGCACCTGTGGGTGGGTGCTTAGAAGCATCAATATTCATTTGTAATCTCTTGCTACATGTGTTGAATCATTAATGTCACATTTTAAACATGCAGTTGCCAATTCTTTTTTTCAAGTGTTTCCAGAAAGCTATTTCATTACTTGAGTTGGCCAGTGGCTATGAATGTTTCACTTCCTCAATCTGTCTCAAAAAAAGACAGAATTATGAAACTAGAATCTGTCAGTGTTAGTATTTACATCATATGATTTCATAGACCATGAAAAAAAGCAAACAGCTGTCATAACTCAGTCCTTTTTTTTTCCTTTTAATCAACCTTATTAGTACCTTACTATTGATTTTTCCAACTACATTCACAGTTCTGAGACTTCCTACATTTCCTTCCTCCTTCCTTCCTTCCTTCCTTCCTTCCTTTTTTTGTGCTCAAAATAGCTTTGGGTACTGCACTCTACTGCGGCATCCTAGAGGTGGCAAAGGATAGTAAGCACTGAATGATTGAGATCACTTTATCATTTTCATGCAGCTAATGATGGTTGGTGTGCATCTTCTAAGAGAGGTTCAGTAGTGCCTCTGTAGCTCTAGAGACTCTTTATATAGACTAAATGAATTCAGAAGGAATAGTTAAACCACTGATATATGGTTATAGCAAGAGGAAGTACAACAGTGCTTATGCACAAAAATTATGGATCCAGTCTGACTTCTTCTTTTAATTAACTGAAATATTCAGCTTCAGTATAAATATCCTTCAAGGCAGGGGTAAGAATACACTAATTAACATAGTAAACAATCTTGCTCATCACTTAATAACCAAAACAACAAAAAATGTTATATTTAGTGCTCTGCTGGCAGACAGTCAAACCCCAAATAAGCAACTGTTGTGTTAAAATCTAAATAAGACTGAGGATGTGCTGAGCAATAGATAGAGATTGCTGTGAAAGACTGTGTTTACAACACAGGAAACTGAAAAGTCATAGACAATCTTCAGATATAAAATTGAAGGTCTTACCTGATTCTAGGAGTTCAAAATAATCTTTTGATCAAGAGAAGGTGCTTTGTTTTCAGTTTCATCATCTTCATTAATTATATATTGAAAGTTTATTTATTATGCATGAAGATTAACAGAGGTAGAGACCTATCCCACTGTTCATTGTAATTGTGCCTTCAACGGCATGAAATATTTGGTGACAGATATTGTAAAAGATTAGAGAGGAATTTTAAATTCTTCCTTGTGCACTGTGTTTTCTATCATCTCTCAAYGTTCAGTGTTGATTAAGATGAAGGATTTAATTGACAGTGAATATGGTGATTTTATTATCCTTACTTTTCAATGTGCTGCATGAGCATCACAATGTGCATATCTGTATTAAGCTCTCAATTTCTCAGAAAGCTTGCACAGCACAAGCATAATTTATTTTCAAATACATGAATGTTTCCAGATATCATGGTAATCAAATACAGTGTGATGCCATTTAACCAGGCCATGGAACTGCATCCCTAACTGCTTTGGATAACAGAATAAAAATGTAAGGAAGTTACATAGTATAAACTTCTTAAAGCACAGTGTGTGAGCAAAAGCATGAAGCCCCCGAATCTTTGAACATCCTAATAGTTACTTCTACTCTGAAGACCAGCAGTTAAGTTTTCCAAAAGCAGCTAAAACTGATGGTAGCATAAATCAAAAGCTGTAAATCTAAGAAAGCATCAAGTCTTTGTTTAATTCTGGAATATACATTTTAATCACTGAAATAGCATTTGGAAGATTCCATTGGTTACTTTTATTTCACACTGTGTTCCTTCAAGAAGGCTTGGTATTTTTTCAAGATCAAACAAAGGTACACAGTGTTGTTGTTTAGAAAGGATTTATCACCAAATAAGTGATTATATGGAAGCTACTTCTAAAGTATGCTTCACTCTTCAGAATGAGAAAGCAATAAAAGTCTTTAAAAAGAGTTTAAAAACTTATTGCTGAATGCTTAAGAATTTTTAATCAGTATTGTCTGAAATATCTGGATCTTTCTCCCTTCCTTTTTAAAGTTTCTATTATTTTAAATAATATTTRTTCAACAGCAGTAGAGAAAAGCAATAAAAGACTTTTTTCTATTCAACATTATTAAGAAACTTAATTTTCTCACAAAGATCATAGTCATCTGAAGCGTAAAAGAACTTTTACTCCTTGAAAGAAAAATTTTAAAAGTCTAAAACTTAAATCATGATCAATTCAAGATAAATTCAATCACTTGTCATGACATAATTATCTGGTATAATTTTAATTTTCAAAGAAAACGGAGTTTTCATAAGTTCTTTTAGGATTCATGCACATTATAGATGTACATTATGCTGGTGATCTGGACAGACATTCCCAGGGACTTTTCCAGTTTGAGGTTACATGATCAGAATTAGGTACAATATTTCAAAACAGATCTTACTGCGACACTAACATTTTGCTGTCAAGACTAGAAATACACTTTGATAGTTTCACTATTAGTAATCTCTTTGTTAGCCAGCTGTAAACATCAGCCTTACCTTGTGGCAATGAGTTTCACATATTTAGCCATCAACTGAGTCACCACAGTCAGACATCTCATTCTTAGGAGCTGTATATTGTAGGTCTGCGCATTGAGGCATCTTATTAGGCTACTGAGTTTGGCTCACTAAAAATATTTTAAAAAGCTGTCTCTGACTTCTCAGGACTCTCAATACTACAGGATAAATTYTTATGTTTCACTGTTGAATTTGCATCTTTTTCCATTACTTAGTTCCTAAAGGTCAKGCACAAAGGCAGAGGCTCCCTCACTACTGACAATGCTTCTCTGACATGTAGTTACSGAGAAATTTTATTTGAAACTCTAAYTTTCTGTCCTAGGGTTCYGAACAATTATTGGTGCTACAATTGATAGCTGAAGACCAGTTCTGACCTTTACTGAGGTTGTATATCCCTTTTAAAACACTTAGAGGTAGGAAGCTGTCCACGCGTAGCTATCTATGTATACATGTAGGTATGTACATGTACAAAGTTTGATCAGTCTAAATTCCTGCAGGCACTGGAGAATTGCTGCTGGATTCAGTTGTCCACATGCAATGTTTATACCAGTAGTGGTATTTGAGGTGCCCTGTTGTATAGTCTGGTCGCTCTGGTCATTATCTGTCAGTTCCAAAGGTTGTGGGTCTCCTGTGGGTCATTTCACCTTCCATCCTGGCATGGATGGGTATTTTCAAACACCCTAGAGAGTGTCGGATGACATTAGACTCCTGTATTAAGACAACTGAGTCAAATACTAGATCTAGGTACCAGTCTAGCTCTCTTACACACATACGTACAGCAGACACAGTTGCTCTTTTGTCTAAATGTACTGAAACCAATTCTTATGCTGTAATCTCTTTCTTAGATAGTTCCCCACCTGGCTTAATTTTTGGTACCAGTCACCAATTTCAAAAGTTTAATTAAAGACAATGTATTTTTTTTAACTGAAACATAGACAGATTAGACAAACCACTTTCACTTAGTATATAAAATAAACTAATTTCTTAAAGGTAGATACCTGCAGATATTAGTACAGTCCATCTTTATAAATATCTTATGAAATTTCATCCCACTATTTTCAGGGGATCCCATGTTTTCAGTTCTTTTTTGCAGGATTTTAACATAAAGTATGACAAACTACTCATGTTAGAAACATGGACAGTAAGCCAAAATCGACTATCACAGGAAAAGATGTACAGTTGAAAAGCATAAAAATCACTTCAATGTAAATTAAAAAAAGTCTTTATATTAAAACTTTAAATATATTCCAATTTTTGAAACATGAAACAGATACTGGAAGTCAAATATAAAAATAGGCTTTTATTTAATACTTTTTAGGCGGTGCTAAGATTAAAAACAAATTTAGAATCTTAACAGAATAATATTGTGGGGATTTTTCCCTACATTGTTCTTGCATTCAAATAACAGTCAAGTCTCATCAGTGAAGTACTAGTTCAAAAACCACCTGCATATATGTGGGCACAGGAATTTACTGATAGTCTGATTAAGGTCTTAACAGTCTAATCAAACTGTTAATATTAGTCTGTTTACAACCATATTAGCACATATAGCTCAGAGTATCCAACTACAGCRCATTCCCAACAAAGTTAGAGTTACAACTGACACACACAAGATTTCTAGTATCTCCCCTSTTTTCTGACGTTATGCTTACATTTTCAGTATTTTTTGTGGCATCATCAGCATCTCAACTTCGTTCCAGAAGTATGATGCTGATACTGGAGGATAGATTTTCCTTACTGTTGGGATCATACTGTACATTTGTTAACAATCAGCCTACTTGTTCTTTTTTTTTTTAAAAAAAAAAAAAAAAAAAAAAAAAAAGGGGGGGGGGAATCTTTCTTTCTTCATCCCACAAATTCAATGTTGTATTTAAGTTTACACATGCGGGGCACTTTTCTTTGTTCTCTTTGTTATTTCTAAAACTAGTTCAAATCAGTTCCCAAGGCTACATTCCTTTAGTGAACAGTAATTGACCATTTCTGGGTAGTGTTTATAGCTCTGGGATGTCTGGTATAACCCTGTGCCTGCACTTTCAAGGCTTGTGATATCATCTTGTCCTGTTCTTTTGGGGGTGCCTCTTATAATTCCCTATTTGTCTTCAACAGCTTTCAAGCTGCCTGGCTAATGCTTTTTTAGTACAACGCAGTCGTATACAACATATACAAYCCTGTTCTGGGGCCATTAACAGATCACTCYACAAAAAATGGTGATCCATTAGGAGATATGTTTCCTTCTCTGGAGATAYTCAAGGCCTGCCTGGATACAACCCTGTCTAACGTGCTCTAGGTGACTCTGCTGAGCAGGGGGGTTGGACWAGATGATCTCCAGAGGTCCCTTCCAAYCTCACTGATTCTGTGATTCTATATATATGTGTGTGCATGTGTGTGTGTATATTATATATGTGTACATGTTTATGTCCATATGTACCTATATATTATACTTTGTTAGCTATTTCTTAATTTCAAGTATTTTTGACGGCATCACTCTGAAGTTAGCAAAATTGCTTTACAACACTATGTTCAGCTTCCTGTACTTGTTTCCTGTGCGTGTCTTTCAGTCTCTAAAATCTCAAGCTTCCATTTCACTTCTCCACACACTATATTGCTGGAAATTAGTATATAATTTTGCAGTATGAGATGGAAATTACACAAAAGATGGGAGATCACAGAATCATAGAATAGATGCAAGTAATTCTGAATATCTTTAGAATGCTTCAGATGACCAAAAGCTATCTTGACAGTAAAGGTAGTTCTTCAAAAKTCTCACTTCTGTTCTTTCTTTTTTCTCATGAGTTAATTTTCTTTGTTCCATTTCTACCAGTCCTGACGAAATCAAATACAACTTTGATACATRTAGATCAAATGTAGATTAGTGAGACTAATGAGCTGCTGTAATTGTTTCTAATGAAACTTTTGAAGTGACCTCTGTTTCAGTTTGTTTAGCTGTAGTTCTCTGATCACCTAATTGGACCGCCTCAAAAACATTAGTGATTGCTGAAGACTGCAGGGAGGGACATGAGGAGCAAAAAAGTTCTGCCCTTTGGATCCTTAATCTCCCTAATCTCTGCTGTTGTAAGATTAGTTTGTGTAGTTTCTCCTATTATTTCTCTCTCCTTGACTTTCTGACTTCTTTCAGAAATTATACTCAAAGAATAGGAGAGAAGAATATGCCAGAAAGTGCAGGAGTACAAAATTCAGTCCATCATGATAAGAACTTAATAGAAAATATGAAAACTGTAGAAAAACTAAAGTGACAAATCTTTTTTTCAAGCATTAGAAAGGATAAGAATATTATTTAAAGTCTAGTTCRTACTTTTTCTTTTCTTAAAAGGGTATTTTGGAGGATTTTATGACTTACAAAAGAATTTAATAAAAACTGATRTATTATGTAGATCTGTAATGCCCACACATATACAAAAATGTTTTTTTTTCTGCAATATGACTTTTCATTTTGAAGGTTAAGCTAAGTAKACATCATTTAAAACGGTCAAAATATGTGTAAAGTGTTGTGAATCTACTAAAAGGAAATGTATTCACTCAATGGAGGTCGTTTTTTATTATTTTTTCAATTAATGAAAGAGATTTTGACTTTCATTCTAATTTTAAATTTTGAAATTTTTATGAAGCAATAAAATTGTCTTGCATCTGCAATCTAGAGGTTTACAATCAGGATAAAAAATAGTTGCAGAAGCAACAGCCAAGGAACMCATTTCCCATTTTCCCAATCATTTTAAAATGCTGAAAGAGCTCCAAGAGAAAAAATAGAAGTTGAATAAAGCTAGCAGGCAGTGGGAATGGAGTTTCCCTTCCTTTGCTGGTGATATTATCACAGGTGGATGAGTCAAAGTGAAAGGAATCCATTTCAGTTTCAGGCTCTATTTTCTAATTATAATCATGTTTACAGGACTGAACACATCTATTGCTCCTAATATAATCATTAAGAAGTGGCTTTATCCTGCCTCCCCCTCACAAAAAATATTCACTGAACCACCAGAAATATTTACCGTTATTTGCATAGATCGTATCCTTTTCAACCAAGCTACTTGTAAATGCAACTAACGTACAATATCTTCCCCCAAATATGAATCCAAATCATGTACCAAGGGCACTGTGACATTTACTGGACCTATTCTTTCTGAAATGGTGCTGSAAACACATTAAAGGAGGGAAAACTTCAGAACTATTGTCTCTTGCTTTAAACTACAACACAAAAATGATGATCATTTTGATTTTTACTCATAGGGAAAAGAGAAAGATAATTTTGTTTTGTTTTTCAATACCACTTTTCATTTTTGTGGAAAAAAAATATCCTTTCCCTTTTCACTTCTTTAGAGAATACCCCAGGTGAGATCTCTAGCTGTTTTCTTTATTATAAAATACTAATTGTTTTTGATTTTTCCTGATTTCAAATTAAGCAAATTTTCTTCTAGAACTCTTATGATCAACTCTATTATATTATTACACAATTAAAGGATTATAAAATTTCACCAGCTTGTATTTYTTGAAAGCCCTTCATCAGCATCAATAACATGGATGTTACGTGATGAAATAGCATTTCACTAGTTAGAGTTAAATGAAAGTATCCCGGATGTATCAGTAAAAAGTTCGAGCCTTATTTCTTTATTAATTTTCCAAACCAAAAATCTCTACAAAACACTTTAAAAAATGACTAGTGGTTTATGTGTCCAACTTGATACATCCAGTAGAGACTAGGCTTTCAGGAAAGACTAATCATTTTGATATTATAATATACTGACTAGCCTGAAAGTAAGACACACAARTATAACCAGGTCACACTCTCATCTCTAGAAGTGATTGTTAAAAAAGGTAAAATGCTTTGTGAAATGAATCAAAAATATACTTAATTTAAWTTTCAAATTAAACTATTTTGCATAATGACTCTTTTACCTTTATTTCTCTTCTCTTTAAAACTATCGATCACATTATTTCTAAACCCAATAGTAATACATATATTAATACTGATACTGTTGATAATATCTTCCTTTTATGAGGCTGCCATGTATACATACAAAACTTCAGATAATTTTTCATTTCATTAGCAAATTACACAGTGATGCAAAATATGATGCAAAAATCACTGGAACTTTCTTTTTCGTATTTCCAAAAGGTTAGAGTAGTCCCTGGCAGTTTTCACCTTCACCAGCTAACGTTCTGCTATTTCCTAGGCACAGCTGAAGGTCTACTACATCCCACAGATGATTTCCAATGGTTGCATGCAATTGCTCTCTTCTGTGGGGTAAGAGAATATAATCACATGGGTAGTACTGCTTTGTACCATTTACTTCAGTATGGAAAAAATGGTCTTGGCTATTTAGCTTGCCAGCATAGTTTACATCTTTATATTGAGTATCTATTGAAAAATGCTAAGTAGAARTGTTTAGCAGGATTCAAATTGCACTATTTTCATCAAAATAAAAACTTTTAATGAAATTTTGTTGATAGCAGAAGAAGCAAAATAAATCTAATGAAAATGAAATTGCAGAACTCTTACCTTCTGGCTGATTCCTCAGCTACTGACTGAGGTTGGAGTTGGTATTTGACCCTACAAATTAAGGATTCACGTGCAGGGTCTCATTGACWTTATCAGGTGAAGTGCTATTTTTCCTTCACATTTAAACCTACATATGTGATTTTTCTGCCTGTATATTATATTTCTTGAGAATTTCAATAGAGGTGAAATGTGCTACTAGGAAAAAAAAAAAAAAGTTCTGGGAATTATTGAATCAATAACAACCTATGAAACTGTAGCAAAATGTCTCTTTCCTGTAATATATACAATATTTAAATGTATGATACTGTCTATCACTTAAACAAAGCTGGTGAACTCAGAGATAAGAGTATTAGTGCAGTAATAATARTTAAGATATATCAGTGAAAACACAAATAAATATTGTCTCAGCTCCTTAGCTGGTATAAACCAGAATGTACAATTGACTGAATTCAGTACATCTCCATTTCAGTCAATGGAGCGATATTGATATACATCAGCAGATGATTTGTTCCATTATTTCTAATTTATATGTATCTTATTACAAGCATGAATGATAATGATGTATCCAATTATCTTGGATAAAAAAGCATGACTTAAACTAGTTTGAGGATATATACTGCGTATGACCTACCACACTTGTCAATCTGACATAATAGCTCGACTTGGACATCTAACTCATCTTTTCTTTAAGGTAATGTAAAATAGTTCAGATAAGGTCCTTATACTGGTTACTTTAAAATTTCTGGCCACTCAATTGCAATTATTTTGTATCCTTCTTGATAACAGTATTTATTCTAAGAGTTTTTTTTTTCTTTTTAGTAGCTGAAGTATGAAGATACAGTAAGCATTTCACAAAAATGTTATTGTTTCTTTAGTGGAAGAGTCTTTATTTCAAATTTTATTTTTTCACATTCTTCTTTGCTAATAACTATTTTTACTTAATACTGTTAGAGATTTTGTTAAGTTTTTTCTGTCCTTCGGGTCTGGAATGCCTTTCAAATTTCTGAGTTTTCTCAAGGAAAAGAAAATCTATAGAGCAGTTTTTGCATAGGGTAAAAAAGAAAAAAAAAGAAAAAAATCAATTCATCCAACAAATAGTACAGCACATTGACAGTATTTAGGAAATATTTTCTGCATTTTTCCACACATTCAAATATCTTTCAAATATTAGCTAAACCCATTGATTTTCACCTACTCTATTCTASTTTTTACACTTACTCCATCTCAAAAAGATGTTTGCTTTGGGGAGGACTTTTGTTTCATTTTGCTTATAAATTGTTATCAAAGATCAACTTAAAAAAAAACTAAAATAATTGTAATGTTATGTTCAGCTGCTTGTCTCTACTCTGAGTACTGTATAAAATTATTTGAAAATATCATATGATCATACTCATAAGCATTTCAAGTAACTATTTAAGGAAAATCAAAAATGTAGTCAGTTGCATTATGATCAAATTTTATAATTTTATAATAAATTTAGAAGGAAATATTCTTAAAGTATTTCTCCAATAAAATAATGACAGGGATAATGCCATAAGTGTGGGGCTACCTTTTAATAAAATATGAGTGATAGTGCTAGGACAGTTAGCAAGAATGAATCTGAGCACATCTGAACGATGCAACACAGCCCTGGAGACTGTAGGAGGCTTGATGAAGATGAAGTTTCTGATCTTCAACTGGCTTCTCAGGATTTTTTTTTTTTTTTTTTTTTTTTTTTTTGTGCATCCCATATATATTCAGATCACGGACAAATTCAGAAGTTGCACCACTTTATAAGCTTTATGCTAGTATTACTTATTTTTTCTGGCACTATTTTTAACATCTCCTCTGAGTTCCAGTCTGGTAAAACAGACTGCACGTTCCAATAAATAGCTATAGAGTAGCAAGAAACACTGTAATGTCGCTAGCAAATCTTATCACATTGTTTCCTGTCTATTTTGTATATCATATAAGGACTTTCATTCGCTGCCTCCATTCTCGCTGTAACCTCTTAAGCAGCGTTTTTGTAAGAATAACTGTCCTTAATTTGGCCGAGATCCCTTTAGCTCAGCCKCCTGTGCCTAGCAACAGCCAGTACTAAACGCCTTGGGAAAGACAAGAACAGGTCAGGCACAYGACCTGTAACATCCTAGCGCTCTGCAACTTAGGACCTTTCTTTAATAACAACGATGTTTTTTTTCTTCTACCCATTTGTCTAATCGAATTTTGAACCCATGCACAGTTTGAGTATTTATGTCCTATGCCAATACTTTTATCRTTCTTTTTTGTTTCTTTTAAACCCGGTGCGTTATAATCCTATTGATTACTCCCGCTCTCATGCTAGATATAACAACAAACAACTGTTTTCCATTTCTACTGTCAGTGGCTCTTCTGATTTTAAATACCACAGCCTCTCAGTTTTCTCTTTTCCAGTCTAGGTAGACTTAGTTTATTTAGTTGTTTGTCATATACATCAGATGTAAGTGAGATTACTTCTGGAAAACATGCTTTCTCTGTATGACTGAGGAGATTTATCTCCTAAATCAGGAAATAAATACCTGGCAAAAAGCTTGAGGTGCCACTGTTTGTTGTATACACCTGCCTCTGAGTGCCTAGGAATGAACAACTATTGACYTCAGAGCTGCAGCCTTACACTTCTRATACTATAATGTACTTTGTGCACACAAAATTGTCCATACAGCTAGTTTTCTGCCTTTGTATTGATAAAGAATTGAATAAAAATTCTGAACCCACAACTGTCTCCAGTGCAGAAGAACAATTTAAAATAACCAGCTGGATAATTCAGACTTTATTAACAGGGAGGATTGTACCTCTGGAAGAGTAGGAACTACATCTCCTAAAAGAGTTATCCATTTTCAATCTGTCTTTCTCTTTCTCTCTTTCTCTCATTCTCCTTTTCTTTCCCTTTTGTAAGGTGCATCAGAGTAGGAAGGGGACTTTGTGGCTGGCTAATCATATGGATGAACAATAGGTTCAAATGTGCTGATTATCACAGAAGACACACTTCTCTGTTCTCATAGTGACCCACTCCCTTGGAGTCCTAGGGGAAAGACAAAGGCTCTGTCAAGGGATATTTGGAAAAGCAGAAATTCTGTTAATGAAGAAACTGCRTTTGAAAAATAAGTCTTATAACCAAGATTCTGGCCCTTGACTTTACACTCTTCTCTCATTATAAAATCAACCTWGGAGCTAATCATGTCAAAACTTGCAAAGGTTTCCTGCTATTGCAGTATATTTACATAAAATAATAACAATATTGAATATCAAAGTATGATTTCAGAATAAAATAATATGCAATTCTAATTGCCTAACTTATTTTTAAAATCAATCTCAAGCAAAGGTCAGCCCCAAGGTCCTCAGCAGCTTTTCTTTCTCACACTCACAACATAGTAAAAAGAAAGCCTGAATAGTCCTGCCAACAGGATCACAGACAGTTAATCAGTAACAGGATCTTGAAACACTTTCCACTTGGGCATCCATAACCATAAACTGTAAGGGTCTTCAAAAATGTTACTTTCCCTTTGGATATATTTGTGATGTGGCAGCAGCCTGGAGCGTGGTGCCTTAGCTTGCTCTGCAGAGCAGCTCCTCACATCTCGAGGTTGACTGTCTTTAGAGCAGAACAAAGGTCTCGACTGTCTATGGAGTTGTGGGGAGCTCAAGGGCTTTGCTGTTACTTCAAGCCTCAGTGTATTACACAAATATAGAAAAAGTACAAAGCTGGTCCAAAACTGCAAACTGGTCCTCTCATATGTTTCACAGGAAAAAAAATACTATAAATGAATGATATATCAAATGTGTGAAAATATCAAGTACGTGAAAGCCATTTAGTCTGTGCATCATGTTCTATGTACGTAATGCTTTGGTCGCTGAATGGTGCTATTGATTTAACTAGGATAATTTGCAATGCAAACTGCTGCTCCTTCTGCATAAAGGTGACAGAATCTGGCCCAAACAGGTTAAAATGAAAAGAGAGAGTAAAGGCAAATGGAAAGCAYGACATATAACAGTAGTAGAATGAAATGCTGTACTAACTGCTATAAAACTACTTATGAGCTTTAGATAATCTCATGTTGAGGACATAAAAAACTCATGTTTGCTGGTGCTTGGCTGCCTGTGCCAGAGATCTGTGATTATGTAAATTGAAATCTCTATTTGCTCTTTAATCTGTGGATAGCCTATTCATTTCTTTCATCAACACGTTTGCCCGGAGTCTGTAACAAACAACGGCTTATTTAAGTAATACTCCAGGAAGAACTTCACAACTTGCCGCCATCTCCAGGTGAAGAACGTTTGCAATTGGCATGAGATAGATTTTTTTCATTGACAATTAGTGATCAGAAAAAAAAAAAAAAAAAGAATATTCATCTTTTGGGGTTTTAAGGGAGGTTATTTTGTGTATTTGTTTGTTTGGGTTTTTTTCTTCTGAAGAAGTTTTTTTTGTTTGTTTATTTCAAATGCTCAACTCCAAGAAAGATGACTCCATTGCCCAGAGTCTGATAACACAAGTTTGCATTTTATGACACATACACCTCTGCTATCAGAAACATACAGCCAGGACCATCAGAGTGTTGATGCCCTGTTGGCTTTCTAAGAATTTGAAACGAAATGTGAATTTCTGCAAACATCAACCATTACAAGCTAATAATAGTAATAATATCAGTAAATATAACACAAGAAAGCATCTTTCGCATTTAATTTAACACAGAATCTTAGAATCACAGAATCACAGAATCAGTAAGGTTGGAAGGGACCTCTGGAGATCATCTAGTCCAACCTCCCTGCTCAGCAGGGTCACCTAGAGCGTGTTAGACAGGGTTGCATCCAGGTGGGCCTTGAAGATCTCCAGAGAAGGAGACCACCACCTCTCTGGGCAACCTGTGCCAGTGCTCCGTCACTCTCACTGGAAAGAAATTCCCTCTCATGGTCAGGCGGAACTKCCTGTGGTTCAGTTTCTGCCCATTGCCTCTTGTCCTGTCACACGGGACAACTGAAAAGAGTTTGTCCCCATCCCCTTGACACCCTCCCTTCAGGTACTTATAGACATTGACAAGATTCCCCCTCAGGCTTCTCTTCCCCAGGCTGAAGAGGCCCAGCTCTCGCAGCCGTTCCTCACACGGCAGATGCTCCAGCCCTCTGATCATCTTTGAAGCCCTATGCTGGCCTCTCTCCAGTAGCTCCATGCCTCTGTTGCAGTGGGGAGCCCAGAACTGGACACAGGACTCGAGATGAGGCCTCCCCAGGGCTGAGGAGAGGGGCAGGATCACCTCCCTCCACCTGCTGGCAACATTTCTCCTAATGCACCCCAGCAGACCATTAGCCTTCTTGGCCACAAGGGCACATTGCTGACTCATGGTCAATCTGTCATCCACCAGCACTCYCAGGTCSTTCTCTGCAGAGCTGCTCTCCATAASGTCAGCCCMCAGCTTGTMCTGGTGCCTAGRGTYATTTCTCCCTAGGTGCAGGACTCTGCACTTGCCCTTSTKGAACCTCAGGAGGTTCCTCTCTGCCCAGCTCTCCAGCCWGWSCAGGTCTCTCTGAMTGGCAGCACAGCCCTCAGGTGKRTCAGCCACTCCTCCCAGCTTGGGATCATCGGCAAACTTGCTGMGGAGGCACTCTGTCCCCTCATCCAGGTCRYTGATGAAGAAGTTGAACAGGATGGGACCCAGTACTCAGRCCTGGGGGATGCCACTAGCCACAGGCCTCCARCTAGACTCCAYGCCACTGATGACGACCCTCTGAKCTCTGCCTTTCAGATAGTTCTCAATCCACCTCACTGWYCACTCGTCTAACCCACACTTCCWGAGCTTCTCTAGGAGGATGTTATGGGAGACAGTGTCAGAAGCCTGGCTGAAGTCAAGGTACACAACGTCCACTGCTCTCCCCTCATCTACCCAGCCAGCCATTCCGTCACAGAAGGTTATCGGATTGATTCAGTAAGATTTCCTCKTGGTGAATCCATGCTGACTACCTTCTTTATCCTACCAGATCATCTTCTTTTCTCCTTCTTCCAAGTTACCCAGTACACCATTTAGTGTGATTCTAGCAACTAKTTAGTTTAGCTTCTTTCTTTAGTTCTCCATTGTCAGTTAGAATTAATCCTCTGTTATGACCACAGTTGAAGWCTGTTGTATTCTTCTTTTTCATTCTTCTAAGCTCCATTTCCTGTGGGTATTCCTCTTTCTGAAACACTAATAATTTTAAAATAAAAATATTGAAATTGTTTCYCATTGCAAATTTTTGAGCCCTGTCCCATTTTTAAAGAAGTCAGTGTCACAAAGATCATTAGCTTTAATAGAATAGTATATTTCCCATGAAAAATCTAGAATTTTTTAAAAAATGGAAAATACTTATTTGAACCATGTAGGTAGTTGCTCCTGTTCTCCCAATGTCAACTTCTATTGAAGTATGAGGAAAGATAATTTTGTTATTGAAAAGTCCCTGACAGGAGTTAATTCAGCAATGAGGCCTGGCAGTCTGATTATTTATCGATCTAGTTGTGATGAAAATCATAATAATAGTTTATCAATATTGGCTCAGATTAAATGCCTAGATCATAAAACATAAAACTGTAATGAAATAAAACATTTTCTTCCCTAGTTGAGACACTACTAGCCCAAGGAAACTCCATTTTTTTTTTCATAAAGCAAGCAGATAATACTATACTACAGTGTAAGCAAATTTCACTTTCAAAATATCTGTTATAATATACCATTTACTCTGACATGAGAAAAATTCAGATTCACATCATAATAGCATATGATGCTTCACTATGAAAACTGCATTTAAAATCAAAATGAGATATATTTTGAATTATTATATCATTTTCCTCCCCTAAAATGATAAAATTGGTTGTGAGAATTATCGGTATTGTTTGTTATCTTAAATATTTTTGTTTTCTACCTATACTAGAGTCATATCACTCAATACAGAGTATGATCTTGGCCAAACTTTACGAGGTTGGACCTGGACAATTATTAAACATCCTAGTTGCCTATACTTAGCAGGATTTTAAAATCACCATGATTTAGTTGGTACATATGCGCTCATCTGTCATAAACTGTAAGAATAGTAAGTAAAAATAGGCTAAGGGATTTGAAATAAGGAAGAACCATGTAAGTACATATCTGTATTCCAAGCAAAAGACTGAAACGTAAGCAAAGTCTGGGATCAATTCTTTTTTGTCCCTCTCTTTCTTCTTCCTGTAACATTGGTACTCTGAGATAATCTCTCTCTACTTCCCTTAAAATTAATAGACRATGTATGAAAGAGAGGGATTTGAAATTAAATCTTTATAGAATCATATATTTGTGAATAATAAAGATTTTTATGATGCCTTACAAAGCTCACAACTGCAAGCAGTAGTTTCTTTGATATTTTCATTTTTTAATATAATTTCTTCTTTTTTATCAGTTGTAATGTTACTAAAGAAAGTGGTATAGTTTTTTTTTATACACATCTGTCAGAAAGCTTCTAGACTTTGTAATTTGTTTCTCTTTTGAACAAGTTGATTTCTCTCTGCTTCTTTTGAAGGACCTGTTCAGGAAGAAACATTATCTAATTATTATGATAATGATTATGATTAAAAACCTTGATTTTCCACATATTGAAATGCATATTGAAGGATCGTTATACTTGATCTTGATCAAGTTGGGAGAAGAATGTCTGTATATGCAGATCACTGCAGAATTTAATAATCTCATTATCAGCACTCTCTCTAAATGGTTTAATGAGCTAGCTACTACCAAAATTCAAATTAGTCTCTCTAAAGTGGGAACTACTACACCTGACTTATGTCATCTAAAATTKAGACACTTAATCTAGGATTCATCTCAACTAAAGTTAGTTTTCTGCAACACAGATTGACATCTAAAATAGCTGTTACTGGTTGTCTTCATGTTTAATGCAGTGATATAGGCAATGAGACCTTTGACCAGCTTTCACTGTCCAAATCAGAATGTGATCAGCTACATCCTTAAACAGCCTATGTCTTTCCACTAGAAGTAAAGAGAATGTAGTTTGACTTGCTCAGATACACATGCCTGTTTGATCAAGTTGATTTCATGCACTTTCTTCGATAAACGTTTTAGCTCCTTGAATAGTCCACAGTGAGAGATAGATGTGTCAAGGATAGAATTTGTCCCATTTGTTTGACATCTGAATATAGGCAGAAGGTCATATCTTTTTGCATTGACTATAAAACGAAATAAATGATTAGCTTAGACATAGAAAGACAATATTGAGAAGTATAAATCAAGGGCTCAGTAAACCACGAGCTCAATCAGGTTGCTTAAAAATAAGACTCTAGTATTGTTTGAGATGTTGGGAGCATCTGAGAAGACTACAAAGTGTCAGTTGGTATCCCACAGGACTCACCACAGGACCTACTTTTCGTGACTGGTAGAGGAAAATTGTGTAGGATAACCCAAAGACCCACACTTATGCAAATGAATCAAGCCCTAAATATTGAATTTTAAAACTCTAAACAAAAAATTTTCAGATCCTTAAAAAAATCTTCATTTAGTCGTGTATACTTAAGGCAACTAGGTTATTTGAATGGAATGTATTAAAATAATGGATGAGTATTTCAATATTCTATGCTTTCTATCAGAACATGTTTTAATGCTACATTTGGGTAGGTCTTGAGAAACATCCACTGAACTGAAAAATATCTACATTTGAAGACTTCAATACAAAATGGTAGAGAGCCAAGCCTTGAGTCCACTTTATACACGTATACAGTCCTGGAAATGATTCATACGTTGCTGCATCAAAAATGGTAGCTCTGAGATCATTGAAAGGGCTGAAAATGTCAGATGACATTTTAATAACCTTGAGATATGATATAATATCTATTATTGTTCTTTATATTGTTTGGACTCATCCAAAAGAGCAAATGTTATTTTTAATCTCGATTTTTACATTTTCCGAAACTTAGTATAATTTAGCATTTTAATTTCTCCAATGTTTATTTTAAAATTATACCTCAATTTTACCTTAATAAATGACTATGAAGTTCCTMGATTTTTACACATAGTAGTATATTTTTTTTAATGACTCACATCTAATATAATCCATGTAAAGTCAATAAATCTATGTAGACTATAAATCACTGCAGAATTTTGCTTAATATCTATATAAAAATCAACTGCCTGCAGTTCAATCAAATAAAAATCATGACAAGAAAGTCATTTTAGTCTACAATTAACATAACAGATTTTACAATGTGTGTTGGCAATGAAGAGGTTTTGCTTTCTACACGGTTTTGTAGTAACAATTATAAAATGAAATGGCAGTGATGATGTGCATATAATGAGAGGTCATGGTTACAGGTCTAGTTGCATCTCCCTTCTCTTTATGGTCTCTGAATTCATCCCTCAGGTGTTTGGCTTCTTGTCCTTAACGGTCTTAATGTAACATCATATGATTCTTTCACACAGCTATACAGTATAACTAGAACTATACTAATGTTTATTATCTTGCAGTACCAAGAGTGTGGGGGTCATTTATTGGACAATAACTTTCTTAAGCCTGACTCATTCTTCAGAGAATTTTAAGAGGGGGGATTGTAATATAACCGTGCTATAAAAAGGCAAGGCTGTTAGAGCTGCCTCGGCTGCTCCACGTGTCAGGGGCAGCTGTGCATGTGCCCATTAGCAAGTATTTAGGCATGTGGCAAAGCCTGCCAGTGGAGACTTTGGGGGTTTAGAGGCTCAATGAATTCCATCAGCATCTTGAAGGCAATTTTAGTAGAGACTTTAATGTTGCTTTTATGTTCAGGTTAGATTTATGTTGTGAATCTAGCCTGAACAACTTTGGATGCATATCCATACTGCTTAACAACCTGCCACTTTATAATGATGCATTAGGAAGGTCTAGTCCTGTTTAACACTTCATACTATTAAATCATTTCTTGAACTGAGATCTTCTTTAGCACCTGTGGAACATGAATGTCTGAAGTCTGTAATATTCCTATATCATATCCTTCATGTACACACTGGTTTTCTGGCTGATCTGCTCAGTATACATCTGCTTAGAAATTCTAAGATGTAAGATCTTCATAGACCAAAAGATTTTATCCTGAGTTTGCTGAAGACAAGAGAATGTTTTTTGGTAATTTCTAAARGATTTAGATGAGATTCAGACCCGCAAACATTTTTCATGTTTAACGTAAATGGGTAATTACAATATGAGATGACTAAAAATGAGAGGTTATAGTTAAGCCCATGAAAATGTGTTTGTAGCATCTGGGCTTTTTCAATGTTAGTGAACAAGGATTGCAACTGAGTATCTATGTAAAGTAGTGATCAGGTAAGAAAAGGGTACAATGAATTCAGGTAAATGCACAGATMTTTAATATATTTAAAAAGTAAAATAAATGAAGCTGGAAAAAATAATAATMATCAATCAAGAGACTTCTGAAACGATGTATTCCCAAAAGATAAAATGTAGGAGACGTGATTGAGAGATTTTATGTTGTATTATGCTTCCCACTGGGAAAGAGTAGTGATAGGTAATAGTTTAAATAGCTGAATTTGTTTTCTCTTTACAGAAGAATAAAAACAAACAGGTACCTGAGTCAAAGTTCCATTTTCCATGCAGACTGTACGAGACCTATAAAATAAATGGGGAAATGATTAAATCATTCTTTTTTAATATACACCAAACAAAATCTCTCACAAACCTCACTGGCATTTTCACAATGACTTTAATGAGGAAAGGATAAAACCTATTTTTATATCAGTAAATTTACGTATAATAAGCAAGGAGATTGAGACTTTTAGCCAAAACACTAGCTAATGGAGTAAAGGTAGTTTAAAGAGAATTAGATCCCTAGAAATCCATTTGTTAACAACCCGAATCTTTTCTACCAACAGGCTCCTATGAAACAATAGTACCCTTCTTTTTTTCCATGGCAATAACAAAACAAACAAACAAACAAAAAAAAAGAGGTAAAAAAGCTCATGAAATGCTATCAAGTTAATAATTTTGGTAGCTTTCAGCAACTCAAAATTCCAGGTCCTGCAGTTCCCTGCAATTTCTGTCTTTAACTAATTGGATCTTCTGTTGCCAAACAAGTTCTTCCTTTGCCCTCGACTGAAGCAAGGAAGCTCTTGCTTAATTATATGACTTAATATTTGTTGAGAGCTAAAGAATAAGATTAAATAAGCCAAGACACATCAAATTAGAATATTTTTACGAAGTACAATGGTTTGCCCAGCAGTGAAAAGTATATCAAACATTGACCTCTTCACAGAGACATTTAGCCTCTTGGTTGGCCTTCTAACAGTTATTTTTGATCTCTTCCACTGTTTACCACAGTTTAAATTAATTTTTCTTCTTTTCTGGTGGAAAAATGGCTCACGGAAGCTTCAGAGGATAAAGTGTACAGTTCATATGGTGCAGTAGTGACAACTGTTGCAAAACTGTAATAACAAGGGAGGTTAATATATCAAAAAATCCATGAAAGTGACTTATTTCCCCTTTTTTTCCTTCTCACTTTCATTGTAGAGCTATATATTTACTATTAAAATACATTAGACTGAAACAGAATTTTCCCTCACTATAGTAAGCAACTTAGAAAAGTAAGCAAAGGGATCATATTTCTAGTGTCAGTAAATGTCTTGTTCAGGATATATCTAACTTGAAAATGGAGCCAGTTCTTAAGCTTTTTATTGCATCTAGCTGAACTCATTTGGTTTCTTTTCATACAGTTGAACGATACCTCTCTCTCCTTTTTTGGCTAGCAGGTCATATTAATTTTTCCACTTTTTGTAAATAACAAATAAAGGTGTCTGATTCCACCTGGTGAAATATAAAATAGAAAGGAAATAGGATAACTTACTCAAGGATCCTGAAAAAATAGATTATGGAAAAATGTGACTACTGATATGCTTTACCTAAATCTTTCAGTATTCTGGTCACGTATGTTACCGCAAAGAATTGATAAAAAGTAGATAGAAATGAAGTTTGACTGGAATATGCTCCCCAGAAAACAATCACAAAGAGAAATATCATATTTTGTGAAATATTTTTATTGGGACTTCACTGTATTAATTCCCCATACATTGTTTTATATCTTTAAATTRAATATATTTAATCCTTTTTTGAGAATTACTATAACTCTTTTTTTGTTTTTTTGCTTTACAACAACTATGCGTTCTAAAGTATGTGTACCAAAATATTTTCCTCGCAGTTTGTGGTGTCCACACATTCTTTTTTCATTTTCATTTGTCTTCCTTTCTTTCTCATGCTTGATGATCCACTTAGGTCTATACTTCTACCATTAAAGACTGAAGACTGCTGCCATGTTGCAGAAGATCTGTGTTGCAGAAGATCTGAATTGCAGATCTTCTAACATTAATGTGCATGACTGGGTCCCACTCCAACGAAAATGTTTTCACTGTGTATTTGAGGTCTCTGTGGATGCTCCTAGAACGAAAGGAGACCATGCTTCRTGGCATGCATACGACTCACCTCGCGCCAGTCACTCTGCTGGGGACTTGTGCAAGAAGTCTATGTTGTCTCCTGGCCCTCTTGCCAGTTTTCTGTGGCTGCTCTGTGGCAATAAGAGCATGCGAGGAGTCCCATGGGTAGAGCTGCACACTTAGGCCTTGGCACAGTATGGTCACATTTTTTAACCATTTCTGTCTTTCCTATTTAGTACAGTTGTCTGTCAAATAATTCTGTTTGTTCTAGTTTTCTTAATATTTAAAAGAAAATGAAACTGTAGTCCAAGACATCTTATAATCTATATAATGCAGACATTAACTGACCTAAAATACTGGCTTATGGAAGTGAAWGAGAATTAGCGTGGCATTTTGATCCTCAAGCTTTTTAAATAGTCTCTACTAACATAGGAATAGTCAGCATTTCTTCAGCTAAAATTAAACAGAAACACGTATTAAACAGAGATATGCTTCTCAGCTACATATTTCAGGAATACTGCTAAATGTAGATTTTTCAGGTGATATTAACTTTTCTTCTTCTTCATTTTTTAAGAGTTGACTTTTGAATAGTAGTCCTGGAAACTCACCCCCCCCAAAAAAAAAAAATTAAAAAAAAGAATATATGTCTTTTTTAAACTCTTTCACAGTGATAATTTCGGATGATCTCCATTAATTTTCCTCAGTGACAGTGGATGAATCTGAGGTGCACAAGGAAGTACCGTTACTGGAGGTATGGCTTGGACTGGATAAAGAATAACCGAACGTGCTGAATGAGCTGTCTTTGCGCTCCCTCAAGTTACGGCTAAAGCCCCGTGCAGGCAGCTGCAGATAAGGAATCACGATCGCTTTTATCTACACTGTAACTAACCTGTAAATGACCAGCACCGACTGAAAGCCTCCCTGGGTGCTGAGGACTGGACACTGAAAGCTCTTTGGCAGCTCCAGTTGGAGGACAGATTTCGGCTGAGGTTCGTATGCAGTTTTGGCCAAAGATGTGTCCCTCCGCCCAGCYCCTAATCCTGAAGGTTTTCATTTCCGTTGTTAGCCGTCGCTGTTTCTTAAAAGTCCCGATCTTTGCTTTCCAGTCACTTCTAGGGGGAGTACCGAGTAATCATAGGGCAACTGATTCTTTCAAATGACCATCTCAACTGTAAATCCAGACACAGAGGATTCAATTTTTTAAAGTGMTCTGCTGATAGAATGATACCATTTAAACCTGATTTTGATAACTTACATCCTTTAATATGGACCCTCAACTTGAGGCCTCTGATGAGAACTTGGCTCTGCACTTTAGGAGCTCTAGTTTGAAGCAGATTCCTGGGTTAAAAGTACCCATACCATTAGATCATTTTAACCTGGCGCTGTACAGTTATTTTCAGGAAGGCAACATATTCTAACTGTTAGCTATAAGAACTTTCTCTATTAATTCAGCTGCTATATTATGTGCAAGGCTGAAAAAATATACAGGTTTGATTTCTTTCGAACATGAATCTGGTGTTAGTTTTATTTTGCAAATCTAGCTATCTAGATATGAAATTCATTCTATCATATGTTATAATCTGTAATAGCAAGGTATTAAAATATATATACATTGAATCTTTAACCTTACAAAAGAATGCACTGCAAGGTATGTTCGATCCCATATACCTTAAATTTTATTTTAAATTTAAATTTTATTAGTCAATTAATCAAAATGCTCAATAAATACATTTAAATGAGAAAGCTCAATTAAATTAACAAAGCTAAAAAAAAAAATCCAAAATTTATTTTTCAAGCAAAAGGAAAAAGCAAGAGAAAACAAGACCTATGACTGAGTGTTATCTGGAGGATTTAATAGGTCATTAAATATAGCTTTGAATCTCTGCTGTAAACCTTAATAGGTCAGCAAATGGAACTTTTAAGTTGGTGGAAAGGCAACACGGGGCGCTGTTCTCAGAGATGGCAAAAAATATAGAAAATGGCACTAGGATGATGACTCTTTTTCATGTACCAATCTCAGAATGTTAAAGAGCAATTTTCTTACTCTTCAGAACTCTTCTGCATCACCAGAATGGTGTAAATGGGCATCTGTATAAACGGAATGGCTACGGGGAACCAGAAAGGGCTATGATGCAACTTGCGCCTCAAATCTGAACGTGTAGGAAATTCATTTAAAATAAAATCACGTAGAAGTAGCCAAATCTTTCCATAATATTTCTGGATGGTGGTATAATTTTGGGAATGTCAYGAACTAACTCCTGAAATTAAGCAGTTTTTGAAAACACTGATAGTGCTACTTCTATTTCAAAATAATTCATGTATGGCACCTGTAGTTTAGCTGCACATATGTATTTTAATTTTGTCACTACACAGTAAAAAGTATTATCGTGTAAGCATACAACTAAACCTGGGCCAAACATGTAACAGGATTGTAAATCAATACAGTTCAACTGGGAAGGAAGAGTAGGAGACAGTAATTGAGACAATTACTAACAGTATCAGCAAAGATTAAAAGAGGAAACTTTTCTCTAAGAAGTGCTTGTACACAGTGTTGAGTACTAAGAAAAACCACAGATTTCAACTTGTTCTTTGGCTATAGCAGGCAGAAAATACAGGGAATGAAACAAAGTTTTCACTAAAGCTCTGTGATAAAAATTAGTACTAACCCTGAATCTATTTCTGTTTCTTCCTACCTGAATTCTGAATGTTTGGGCTGAATTTCTGAATGACATTTTACTTCTGTGCAATGTGCAGCTTTCTAAATGCAGGCAGAAAGTAAAATCAAATGAACAATATATTTCTTTATGTAAATACACGCATAGCTCCATCAATGATAATGCCAAATGGATGGCATGAACCTAGACATAGAATGAAAAAAAAAATGAATAAAGATACGGGATGATTTGAAGTTATTTTACCCAAAGAGAGGGGAAATAATAACACTATTTAATGTGTGCCAGTCACCTTCCTTTTTGCCCTTGTAGAATATTGTCAGATAGCACTACTAGAAGGCTAGGAAAATGAACTGAATAACCAACAGTTGAATTCAGAGACAGTGTTATACATTCTAAATAAATTAAAAGTTCAGTATAAATATTTGTGTATGTAGAAGTTCTGCAAGTAAAAAGAGGCAGATACAGTCATCTGGAGTGAAGTTAATTTCACATAAGATAGGGAGCTGCTAGTCACTTAAGGCTCCTGTTAAAATCAGTGGAGAGAAATAAATAGTTTTAAAATGCAATCTCACCTACCTACTTTGATCTACTTTAGGATGAGTTAGATCTTCTTTCAAAATGTCAGTCTCCTCTAGTAGAAATAGTGTAGGATGTTTTGGTTTTATTTAGATGTTGGTATAAGTCCACATTTGGTAAGATACTTAGCTGTAGTATGATCAGATATCTGCTTTCACATTTCTTTTTGTAAATTGGGTCAGAATGTCACTCTGAAAATTAGTGACTTTCTTACAATTTTCAGACAAAACGTATTTGTGAAGAAGATTGGTGTCTACTCTGTCATTCTGCCATCATATGTTCTAGGTTACTTAGCTCTGCTCCTGTCTTCTAGCAAATGACCATGTTTCATTCACAGCCAAAAATCACATCCATCGCTATTTTTTTTCCCCTAGAATAAATATGTTGACTTCATTTATTTCCACTCTGTGTCTGTTCTAACTTGAGTTTAGCTTTCATGGTAAAAATCATACATACTATCCAGAGTGATTTCTATCATCATCTCATACAATATTAAAGTTTCTCACCTCTGTTAATATATCCTTGAGTCACATTTGCCTTTTCCTATCTTTAGTGCATTTTTTCCTCCACCTCATCCTTTATTCTGTTTTAAACCCAAATCCTTGTCCTCAGTTGTTTCTACTCGATAAGCTTGCAGTTGCAGAAATTACTGTCTTTAGTAATTACTTTCTTAAGTGGCTGGCACTGCACATTTTCATGTACAATCCACTGTATATCTCTCATTTCCATTCTCATGGTATAGTATTTCATTCTTTCTTAACAATTAAATACATTTGATTTCCTATAATTATTTTATTAACTCTTTTATTTTACTCTTATTTTTTGAGCCAGAATTATTAATTAAAATGAATTAAAAGATTATATAAGCTCTTCCTCTCAGATCTGTGAAATCTGATTAGTGACCTCTGCAATGTAGCAAGAAAAGTTGGACRTTAAAGATTACACTTGAACTGCCTCAAAACTAAATGAATATTTCAGTTGTTTTTCCCCCAAGTGAAAATGCTAAAGATGAGGGCAAAGGTTGGACAGCTAATGGGGAGGAAGATAATTGAACCTCCGAAGATAGTTTGGGTACCAAAAAATCAAGTTTGGCAAAAAAATAAGCTCAAAAGGTCTTAGTCAAAAGAACTAGTGTTCTGAATCAAAGTATGTTGGAACATGCTGTATGTGAAATTACCAATTCATCAGTGGAGTTTTACGAAACCATGGAAGATGGTATCATACAACAGAGAGGAGAAAATATAATGTTGATATTTAAGTGAGAAGAAATAGCAATCTGAGTACGTATAGACTCATTGTCATATGAATTAACAGCATTGAAGGCTCTGGACCAGGAGGGAAAATATAATCAAAGAAATGTGGAAAATGGGATGGAATATACCACACATTTAGCAAAGGTAGTTCATGCCTGATTGATCTGATATCTTTTTTGATATGTGATTTTTTAGACAAGGGAAATGAAGTACAGCTAATCTATCTGGACTCAGATTCTATGAATAATTGATTTTTTTAGTTCAATCACTCAACTGAAAAAAAATTAACAACAGGAAGAAAAATAATAACAACAACAATGATAATAAATTGGTCAGGGAATAGGGAAAGGGTATCAAGTTTATTAGCTAAATAGATCCTTTCTGTGTATATGCACAAATATAACATACAAGTTTAGAGGGAGGGAGAGAGATTAAAGTCATGAAAGTAATTGAAGAAGGCAGATATATTCTATCAATATAAATTGAAACTAACAACAGTGAGATCCTTTAAAGTCTCATCTGAGTACTACTTTTATGATTTTCTTTTGTTTTATTGAAATTTTAATTATTTTAGGAAAGGAGTAATTCTACAGGATTTCCAAGAGGGCTTTAAATCTAGCCCTGGATATGTCAGAGTAAGTGTTAGATAGTGGCAACTATCTTGAAAAGTAACAGTCTTAATAGAAAAACAAGATAAATTATATTATTAATGCTTCTATACAAAAAATGGTAGAAGAAGAAGAGTATCTGCACTAAACATTACCAAAAACGTTGCTAAAAACATTATAGGGAAATGTTATAATTAATTTCCTAAACATTCATAAAGTACAATAAATTTTAAATCTAAAATAAATCTGAATTTAAATAAGAAAAGCTATAGTATTAAAATACACAAATTTGAAGAACTTGGTCAAAAAACCTAAGAAAAAAGTACAATAAGACAATCCCATTAGTTAGGATAATAAATAATTGCCTAGAAGAAGTATCAGATCTTTTGAAACAATTTGTAAAGAACTGCATACCTTAGATAAATCTTTCGGAAAAATGCTATATTCAGCTGTAAGGCTCTACCTTTACTTAATTAGAGATAAAATATACATGTTTCCTCAGTAATCCCAACAAATTGGTGACAGTGGATATTGCTTTGAAGACAAATAAATAAATAAATAAACAAACATAGGCTGATTGCTAATTTTTCAAGGTTTTTTAATCCCTATATTAACAGACTTACTTATTTAAAGTCCTTATGAAAAAGAAATAGTTCTTCACTCCAGAAAAGAAGTAAGAATACTTCTTGTTCACTGCATATCTCATTAACAAATATTGTTTATGGTTACTGCCATAGTTTTGGTAAATATACTAAAGGTATATTAGTTCGATAGGTAAACCCAGATTGGTCAAGATTTATAGGTAGACAATTGTAGGTAGACAAATTTCTGCTAATAAATTTAAGATGCTCTTGGTTCAAACTACAATTCACATCTGATATTTTTCAGTGTCTCTCTGAATGCAGAAAAATCCTTGGCCAAATAAAAGGTATTTATAAGTTTCTTCTATTAAAAATGGTTTTAGAGAAAAGCTAGGGACTCATACTCCTGCTGCATATAAGAATCCTGGAAGTTTAACATTAATGAGTGGAGTTTTTTATTTAGCAAGAAAAAATCGAAAACTACTCACCATCTCTGTCTAAGGAAACTATGACCTTCTGCACCATATTTAATTGGTAAAGGGTATATTAAAATAGATAATAGCAATATTTCTAAAATTTTTGTCTGTTTCAGTTAAAGATATATGAATAGAAGCAAGTGTACCAGCTGACAAAAATAACTATACCCAGTTCTGATTTACATTTCAGTAAAATAATTATTTTATTTATTTATATAAATATAAAACATAGAAAAGAATCTCACATATGAGCTGCAGGTGAAAAAAAAGGAACTTTTCTCTGAGGAAACAATTTTCTTTAGCAATTTTTGTCTCTTTAATGTTTTGGTCTATTTGACAACCAGCTAAAGAAATACAAGTACTAACTGTAAGTGTTCATTTTGCTGAGACAAGAAGGCTCAAATTCTCACCAAGCTGGAAAGCTCCTTTCCCTACATGTAAGGCTATTCTTGCCTCTCTAGTTCTCTTAAAAAAGAAAGAAAGAGAGAGAAAGAAAGAAAGAAAAAGAGAATGAAAGAAAGAAAGAAAGAAAAAGTTGACAAAACTCTGAAAGTCTACTAGTCAGATGAAAGTCTACTAACTTAAGTTAAGGTAGTAGTAACTGCAAGTTGCTATATGTAAGGGAAATCTGCTCTATGCCAGAAATAAGACATGTTCTGCAGATCACGAGGACCCATCAGATTTGGGAATTATTGCCATTACAATTTTACTAGAGTCACTTTTTGGGAACATTCCACTATAGAGGCAATAATCTGTCCACATAAACCATCGTATTATTTTTATCCTTTCATTTTCAGAAGTATGTTTGTATCTAATTTGAATCTGTAGGAAAGATTCTTATCAGAATGATCATCCTTTCTCTGCATATAAAGTAATTTCTCATATGGCTATTTGATGGCACAAAAGTTGAACTGATTTTTAAACCTTTGCTGACATGTTCATCAAATTCCATAGGCAAATCATTCAGCTTGCTATTAACTAGAGATTTGTAACAGTGCCAAATAATGATCAACTTAAGTGAATCCATTATGATATAAATTAACATGAGACCAAACCTAAGCTTCCAAATTTTTTTTATTTATGCTGCATCTTGAATGTATGCCAATAACACAGTAGGTGAAAAAAAAATGGCCATTCACATCAAGAGTTTCATATGTAAGATTCTGAAGAATGACAGAAATAACAAATATAATTAAAAAAGTGCAAAAAGATAGATGAAAATAATAATGCATATGGTGGAAGGTTCCATAAAACCTGTATGAAGATAAAAATTCTTTAAAAAATGAGATCATTACTATATCTGAAATGGTTTGGTTTCTAATAAGATGCCATGAAATGCAAATTAAACCATTTGCAATAGCAGCTTCAAGTTTTTATTGAATAGAATCAGGTTAAGATACTATATGAATCTTAGAGGAGATTTTTTGTTGTTTTTGTTTTAATTTAGTGTCTCTTCAGAGAGCTCAAAGGAAACACATTCAATGCACAGCAGTTCTAAAATGCAAAGATAAAATGTTGTGTAAGCAACTACACTGGAGAATAATGCAGCAAATCTTAGTGTCATGTATAGAAATTACAAAGATGTAATATATTACAATACTAGTATCTCATTTCAGAGTAATAAATTAAGAGATGCTTAGAACAAGGAGAATGCTGAACTACACTAAGGATGGAAAGGGAAGATGGAAAGAACTGCAATTGTCTAATTTTCATATTTAATAATAAAAATATATAAACTAATAAATATTCTGGAGAATTTAGATTCAAAGTTGCTATCATCTCTGAAACATCCTATCAGAACAAGAAATACAGGCTGCTAGATAAAATAAAAGGGGATTTTTATGATAATATATAATTAAAGTGTGGAACTTACTGCCACAGAACCCTGTACAAGCGGAAAAAAAAATCTGATTACTAGAATAAATCATATATCTGTATATATTTGGGGATACTTTGGAATTATAGTAATATAATAATCATATAAAATAATTTATATAAAATATAAATTATAATAATAGGTTTGAGAATTTGAGCTGCCAGTGGGTCAGTTATTAAAGACTGATGATGCTAATGAAGACAACAAAAGGGAATTTCATTTATCTGGGTACTACACTAGTTAGGTAGTTAGTATTAGTTAATTAATTATCAATATTACTGATACCTGTCTATAGGAAGTTTATACTATAAACTTATATTATAGTTTATATTATAGGAAGTAGGCAGCAAGGAGTAGCAAAGCACGACCATGTTTTAATTTTCAGCTCAGTACATGGTTAATTATCCTTATTGGTGGAGTGTGCTATGAATATGGTGGGGTTTAACTGGAGTACATTGAACAGCTTTTTAAGGCTGTTGTAATGCAGACACAGAGTACTTTTTGCCAGTTGAGCATGAAAGCATTTATTTCCAGAATGACACGCATAGCACCTGGTGGTAGAAATATCTTAGATAACCTGAAGTAGAAAACTTATCCACTTTAACCATCCAAGAGCATTTGTCCCCCCACAGTACAAGTGTCAGGGACATGGTGGATGTTCCATCAGCCTGATGTTGGCCATAGGACATGTAATTAGATGAAATTTGGATCTAATCTAAGACGGCAATGCTGATGTTCCTAAACAGCTACGTTTCCTCATTACAAACAATAAACTGGGTATCTCAGAGCACTTCGTGTGTTGTACAGTGCTCCTTTGAGGCAAAATGCCTATGACTCCAYCTGGAATTTAATTTAAACTACCTCTACAACTTATTCGCATCACCAAGCAGTGTAAAGCAATTAGAGTGAATAAGTGAAAACGAGGAAAGAACAATTGCAATATTAATAATCTCTCAACATCTGTATTTCTTGATATGGTTTATCTTGGTCAAATAATTTATAAAAGCAAAGTGGTACTTACTGCCATTATCTCTGTCMCTGCTGCTCTATAGTAGAAAGGCAATAGGTCTACAAATGGCAATTAGCAGCATGTTAGTGACTGGGAAGAACTGAATGGCAAAAGGAGGGGTGGCGGAGTAGACACCAAATCATCCTATGAAAAATCCATGGATTTTTCTTGGGAATCAGAACACTCATAGAGAGAAGGAGTCTTTAGTGACTGTACATTGGCCTATACAGCCACCATTTTCAAGCCTGCAAAAATGAACCAAAATAGATATAATTATCCTACAGTACACATTCACTAATCATATTTATCATCGTAGCTGAGCTGGAGCAGAAGGGTGAGCGAGCCTTGCTAGAAGAATGGATGTAGAAGCTGTGGAATCAGTGAGGAACCAGAACGAAGCAATCTTCTCACTTCCTGGAACAACATATCGCTACGGATCTCTTTCCTTCTTACAAATGCCAAATTATTTTTACTTATAATTACTCTGGTGTGTGACTGGTCATCTAAAATGCCAGTGTTTCTATTCCCTGATTGGATAATAGATTCATAAARCAAGAACGAAATTTGTTCTTGCATCAAAACTATAAGCAAAAGCCTAATGTGTTATGTATTTCCTTGTGATAATGCTTAAATGGGATTTCAGTTATATTTATGGTTTTCTAAACTCTATCTCACTAAACAAAATGATGCATGTAGAGAAGGTTTAACAAATATCTGTTCAGAGGCCCAGCGGAATATAAGACTTCAGAGGAAAAGAGGAGGATATTGAGGAGTAAATATCTCAGCTACCCCTGTTGAAAAAAACTGAAGAAAACATTTTTGGATTATTTCAGGAGAATTTAGGTTTTTCTTCAAGACTATCTGAGTCAAAACCAGTGGAGTAATGAATTTTCACTTTGTTGGCTTCCACATCTCATAGATGTAATTCTTTCTTCAAATTAAATACATTTATTTTCTCTATCCTTTAATAACAAATAATTTAATACAATGGAATGATTCTCTAAACACATTTATTCRTTAGATACCAGGCCACTCTCAAATGATAATGGACAATTATTTGCAATTTGTTTTTTAAGTGTAACAACAGAAACRCCATCCTTATTCATAAATAGTAAATAGAAATTCCATTTGTTCCTTCTTTCTATTTAAATGACATGTTATCCTTTTTGATTAATCTAGTACTAGAAGTCACATGACATTATTTTATTAAGCAGCATTTCACATCAGTCTTAATAGCTTCAATCAAATATCACTTACTGTTTGCCCTTGGAGTGTTCACTTCTTGCGTTATTTACATAAACAAATCATGGAATACATCTCTCTGATGCAAATACCATTGATTAATATCACATATTTATCTTGTAGTAGAGGACTTTATAGGTTAAAGCTGTACTAACTGAAAGAGGAGCAAGTGCAGARAATGAGAACAGAGTTTCCAGCCATATGAAGACCTCCACTGATGCAGATTGGTATAATTCTACCAAAAGCAACAGTGCTAGGCTGATTTCAGTCTAAATCTTGATTCTACTATTTTGATTGTGAAATGAAGAGCAAAACATTTTGTCAGTAACAGCTGGCTTCGCAGGTTCTTGCAATCTGTATGGCAGTCAAGATTCCTCTATTTTTATTTGAACTCCTTTATGTTCAAGCTATAACGTGCAAATCTACTCTTTGAATTAACAAACTTAATCTATACAACGTTTTTGCACAATGCTTATTCAAGACTCCAGTTTCATTATGCAACGATATAATATTACTCATTTTTATTAATCCTAACAAATTATTGATTATTCTGTTGGCTAAAACTTGKCTTCCCCTAATAATTTGCATAAGTAGAAGATAGCGAAATGACAGCTTTGAGAATGGATGTAAATCTTCAGGATACAAGCTAAAATATTTAATAAGAAAAAGGCTTAATCTCTCCCTTTACTGACCAGAAAATTTAAACAGCTCTGTGCTAGAGACTCGATCAACCAAAGATACACAGCACTCTGTTGTCTCAGGTCACAATTAAGTCCTATCTTCTACTGTCTACTACTTCTTCTTCTTCTTTTTTTTTTTTTTTTTTTTTTTTTTTTTTTTTTTTAATAGAATAAGAATCCAGTTTGCTCTGAAAAAAAAAAACCCTTAGGATCAATCTCCTTGTGGGGATGACAAAAATCTTACTCTATCTTCATTCTGGCTTCCCTTTTGGATTTTTTTTTCCCCTCTGTAAATTGCCCTTTATGCATACAGGGGRCCCTAAACTGGTGGGCATACTCTGACAAAAAGGTAGCCAAGATAAAATGTGGTAGCATATTGCTTAGAAAACTTGTCTAGGAGGTGGAAGATGCATATTCAAGTAGCTGCTTATCCGATGTGGAGTTGCAATTAGAAGCCAACTTCTCACTCACACAGAAGAACTCAACTTCAGAAAGAGGTAAATRTGACAAGCTGCAGAATATTTTTCGCCAGAAATAATTTTCTGGAAGACTAGAGGCTTGTTTTTAAGTATTCTAACTAAGTCTTGAGACTTGAATATCACACACTAGTAGCATACAAAATTATCTTCACTTTACTGATAACTTTTTTTTTTCCTATGGGAAAGCCCTGCAGAAGAGGTATTTTGTGACTAACTACAAAAGTTGGTGGAAGGAGTCATTTTGCAGTGCAAAATCCAGTTAACCAGCTGGACTCTTAAAAATACATTGTTATGAACTTTTCCCTTTCTTACTGAACAGTGTTAGGGAAGCTAAAACTGATACTGACTCGAATGTAGCCCTTAAGACCTTCTTCCACTCCACAAACAGATCGCACAGGTTAATCCTGGATTTTGCAGGCCTTAGTCAATGAGCTGCCTTAGAGAAGGATTTAAGCTTCTATTTCCTGCTCAGCTGCAGTTTTGACCTTAGACAAATAATGTCATATTACGGTGCCTCAGTTCCTCTTTTATAAAACAGAGATTTCCAAAGAAGTTTGATATCTGCTAATAAAAAACATCATAGAAAATAGCTTCTCCCCCAAATAGTATCCTTCAAAAATCTTACTCTAACCTCACTCTGGCTTCTCTCTCTCTCTCTCTCTTTTTTTTTTTTTTTTTTCTAGATGAAGGAGAGTTACGGAGCCAGGGGCTGGTTTGATTTTTGCTTTAAAAATATCGCAATGTCTACCTTTTCAGCTACTGGCATAGATTATCTTGTTATTTTTTTTCCTCTGTGTGCCAGCTTCTGTGATCATTATGAAAAAAAATAATCTAAAAGAGATAAAGAAATGAGCAAAATTCTACCCTTACTAGTTTCAGAGAAAAAAACACTGAAATCAGAAGGCAATTAAAAATGTCACCTTAACTGCTTGGAGGATGTGACATTCAGTTTCCTTGTCAACCAAACTGGCCAGTGGTTTCTGGACTATTTGGCAGAAAGCAAACCCAGGACTTGCTCATGAAGAACTTGTATGAGGATTCTGGGAAGAGAATAAGACTCAGCGTAAGAAGAACCTAATGTCACAGAGCACATGTAACAACCAGAACTGTATTTAATGGTTGTCCCTTTCCAATGAAATACAACCCTTCTTTGAGATAGCTGGAGCTGTAAATAAAAAGACATGAACAGCAGTGCGTAAACTGCAAATGTAATGCTATTTTCTACAATCAAATAAGGTGAATTCCAAAGTCAAGTTAGTAGTTATCCAAAGCCTAAGCAATTAACAGAATACACAAGAGTAGTTTACTATTATTCTTGCTAAATGCATTACACAAAATAAGAATATAGGTACCTGTCACAGTACATCAAAAATCTGTCCAAAGGAAAATTTAATGTCAGTAACACTGTGCCAAATTGGTATGTAGTGTCTTCTTTTGAAATGACCTGAAAAATTAGCCAATAGTAAATAGCATTATTTACTATATTCGTAATATACATAAGATACATTTGTGCATTTTTAGTAATAGCATGGAAAGCAATTTACTTTAAGGACCTCATCTGCTATTCTGTAAGTCTGGATTATTTCTAGTTCTTGTACTTTGCTAATTTGGTGCATCAACTGCCATATACAGAGTTTTGTATAGTTATATTGATTTTAACTATTCTGTATTTAAAGACTAAAATTTACTTCTACACAGAGAATGAGGGAAAGAATGTTGCCTCAGGTAAGCTCTTTTTTAACAGTTTCTGTCATCACTGGCAGGATAGAGATGTTACTACAGCTACAAAACAGCCAGAAATTTCAATCAAARTCAGGATTATATGATCACTATAATAAAAGTCACTTTGTCCTAAGAGGGCTACAGTATAATTAAACAACAAAAGGAATAAGCAGGRCATTCTTTGTGAAGCAATTTGCCCACTGCCTGAACAGATGTAGGAGCAAAAATGATGTTTGAGAGGAAGCGGCTTTAGAGGAAGACAGAAGTTAAGAAAGTGATAGGTACTTATAAAATCACTTTTTTGTGAATTTTAACTTCTGAACCTCCTTTATGAAAGATGACTTTTTTCTTTAACAAAAATTCAGGAATTTGGTTTTGATTTCTGCTTGTTTTTCTTTTTCTGAGGCTATACTTTGTATTTCACTGATGTCTTTCACTTTCAGAAGTATTATTTTTTTAAAGATTCAGAGTCAATGACATCTCATTGCAATGAATTCCCAGTAAWTTTTGTGTAGAAATTTATTATTTTCATTCATCAGTCTGAAATTTACTGGCTTTCAGTATAGCTATATGCAATTAGTTATTGCATAAAATGGCATTTTTATTCCCCTTTTCTCTCAAGCTTTTATGTCCCTCCTCATTTGTATTATGTTCAAAGTAAAAGCTTATGGTTTCATCCAGAGGTCTTTGGCCTTCTTAACAGGGATTCAGAAACAATACAAAGAAATTGTGATAAAKCAGAGAAAGAGACCATTTGTTTTTACCTTGTAAAACAATTGTATAGCAATAAAAAAAGGTGAACAAGCAAACAAAGCCAGCAATTATTTTTCAGGACCTCAGACTTCTAAAACGATAGTAATATTAAAAATAAAACACCTAATCACATTAACTTAATTAAACACTAACTTAATTGAATACTAATTATTGTTCTGTAAAATGCAGTTTTTGCTTGAATTTCAAAGGAGAAAGCTTATCAGAAGAATGTGCTGCAAATTATTTCCTAGCTGAAGTCCTAATCGGGCTTTGTGAACCGTGGATATGACCTGAAAAACATCCTCATTCAAGCAAAAGAGGGCAGATAATCATAGGAGAAGATGAAGAGCCATGGGTTTCAGGATGTTTTAGCTCGGTCTGGTGTTCTGAATCATGGGATGTTCTTGGAGGAGTTTGAAAACATAGTCTGCTTCAGAGCCCATAGAGTTCTTTTCACAGACTGTTCTCTCCCTTAATAAAGTTAGTTGAACTGTTTAGTTAGGGATACACTATATATTTTGCAGATAGTTTAAAAAATGGGTTCTTTTTCCCTTCACTTATCTTTGCTTTATTTTTAGTTCAATGCTTTGAACTTATATCCCTCGAATAATAACATTTTGAAAGATTTAGCAGCAGCTCACTTTTAGCATTTTTGTAGTCACAAAAACTTGGGATGTGAAGAAACTCAGTTGTAAACATTTTTGTTACCAGCTAAAGGTCGTTTCTGTCTCAGCCTACACAACGCAATTTCTATCAAGGGAAACTTCAGTGAAAAATAGGTATGAATTTGACTCCAGAAGGTGAAAATTGTATGTAAATATTAGGTCCAGACACTCATAAATGAGAAGTATTTCATCATGTAATTCTAACATGGAAGCCAAACAAGTACATTCATAATTCTTCCTCAAGCATGGTTACAAATGCAAACCATCTGGAACATGTTTTGCTTAGAAACAAATTACATTCTCGCATAGTGAACTGTCAAAACGAAAGACTGATTTATAGTGCAATTCACATATTAGCTCAGGATTTGAGGCCTTGGGTCAAATCCCTTCTCTGCCAAGGACTGATTTTCTGATCTATGGCGTATCACATAAGTCTAATATTAGGAAAAGTCCGAGTTCGAAGTCGTGATCTTGAGGCCACTTCACTGTAGAATCACTTATACTCCACAGATGCTGTTATCTTTACCTATAGAGTTCCTAAAAGTGCCAAAACTACCTATTGGCAGAAGTCAATACATTTTGTGCAGTTCAGTTTATTACTTAAGCTTGATATATTTATGACAATGAATAGTTATATTTAGCTTAGCAAGGGTTCAGACGCTAGATGTCCTGCTCCCTAAATCCTCTAGCTGGTCAATGTCTTCAGAGCATTCCTAACACCTACTATAGGACTTGAATCTTTATATAAGCTATTAAGAGTCATCAGTTTCTTTAGAAAATCCAGAAAGTAAGACAGTCGTGGTATATCCTACACTCCTACAGCTGCACTCTTAACATAGAATCATAGAATCAGTAAGGTTGGAAGGGACCTCTGGAGATCATCTAGTCCAACCTCCCTGCTCAAGTAGGGTCACCTAGACAGGGTTGCATTCAGGCGGATTTTGAAGATCTCCAGAGAAGGAGATTCCACAACCTCTCTGGGCAACCTCTGCCAGTGCTCCGTCACTCTCACTGGAGTGGTTCAGTTTGTGCCTGTTGCCTCTCGTCCTGTTGCATGATACTACTGAAAAGAGTTTGTCCCCCCTCCCCGACCCCTTGACACTCCCCTTTCAGGTACTTGTACACAGTGATAAGATCCCCCCCCTCAGTCTTCTCTTCCCCAGGCTAAACCGGCCCAGCTCTCACAGCCGTTTCTCAGAGGGCAGATGCTCCAGCCCTCTGATCATCCTTGTAGCCCTACACTAGACTCTCTGCAGTTGCTCCATGCCTCTCTTGTAGTGGGGAGCCCAGAACTGGACACAAGACTCGAGATGAGGCCTCCCCAGGGCTGAGCAGAGGGGCAGGATCACTTCCCTCAGCCTGCTGACAGCAGTCTTCCTAACGCACCCCAGCAGACCATTGGTCTTCCTGGCCACAAGGGCACATTGCTGGCTCATGGTCAATCTGTCATCCACCAGCACTCTCAGGTCGTTCTCTGCAGAGCTGCTCTCCATAACGTCAGCCCACAGCTTGTACTGGTGCCTAGAGTCATTTCTCCCTAGGTGCAGGACTCTGCACTTGCCCTTGTTGAACCTCAGGAGGTTCCTCTCCACCCAACTCTCCAGCCTGTCCAGGTCTCTCTGACTGGCAGCATAGCCCTCAGGTGGATCAGCCACTCCTCCCAGCTTGGGATCATCCGCAAACTTGCTGAGGAGGCACACTGTCCCCTCATCCAGGTCATAGAGGAATAAGCTGAACAGGATGGGACCCAGTCCTGAGCCTTGGGGAACTCCACTAGCCACAGGCCTCCAACTAGACTCCATGCCACCRATCTGGTGGCTCAGCCTTTCAGCCAGTTTTCAATCCACCTCAACATGCTTGTGTACTGAGGCAGAACCACCTTGTCTAGCTTTAGTGGTGTACTATTAGTCACCTATGGGAGATGAATCACCTTTTGGAAATATCTAGCTCATTCCTTCGACTATAGAGACTACAGTGATTCTCTTGGACTTACAAAACTATCTTCTAGAGGCATAAAGCTAGATGTGAAGTATTCTGCTTGAGCAATGCCCTGAGGAACACATCAGGGTATATTTGTGCACATTCGCRCTCGCTCACTCACTCACTCACTCTCTTTCTCTGCGGTGTCTTATTTCTTCCGATGCCAAATGGAAGGCCTGTGTACCTGCCTCCTCAGGCGCCTAGCTGTAAAGCTAGAACAAATTGGCAGCCTATTGCAAAAACCCTTATGCAGACCCGAGACCAAAAGCCCCAAATGTGCATGGACGGTGCAGGAGCTGACTCTCGTGTGCTCTGAATACGGTGTTACAGAGGCGCGGAGATGGAGCATTCAATATTACGGCACAACTGTTTACTTAAGGATGTATTAACCTGACTTATGTACTGTTAGCTTAGTGTAACACGCATGTGTTTTCACTGAGTTTTAAGAAAGAATTATAGTTGCTTTTGCACATATTACATTTAGCTGTTTAGTCATTTAATTTACCAAATTAGCTCTTTGAGTGAATTAAAGACATTTGAGGAATCTTCTTTTCTTCTTTTTTGCAATCCAAGGACAAGTCTCAAGTGTCAAGACAGGTAATACCATTATGTCCATAAAACATCCAAATGTGCTTATTCAGACTCTAAAAAGAAGTTTTTATAACCTACCTTGTTTTAATGTTCCATACTATTCTCTTTTATGTTATATTTTGGCAGTTGCACATAACAGTTATTGCGATTTGGGCTTTGTATAAAATATTTAATAGAATTCTTTAGTTTCAAGCTGTAAATACTCCAAAAGTGGCAGATGGTAAAACTAAAAAACATTTGTTTAAAAGTCAAAACAGTCAACAAAAGAGCAAATCACCTTTCTCCTGTGGAAGACACTAATTTGGCGCAGATATGTTCTTTATATCAAGGGGAAGCAACAAGAAACAGCAGTGTAAATGCTTTATTAAAAAAAAAAAAAAAACAAGGATATGATGCAAAGGATCAAAGAGAAATGCAGAAGTGTCATTAGAGTCATAAACTGTGTTGTAAATTAGATCTTTTMTATCTCAACTTTTTCAGAAAATGTCTCCTGAGAAGCTACCAATTTTTTTTCCCCTCATTTAAACTATTGCCTTCTGTAAGTACCCTAAGACTTCAAATTTTAATAAGGGGCACTGTCTTTTGAAAAATGCTGGTTACTGCTCTCTAACTCATGTTTCTACTTAACAATGCAAAATGCTTGAGATGACAGTGTTTGGTTGCAAATCTCTGTTGTTTTTAATATTTGTCCCCTATGCACTTTATTTCACTCAAAAATGAAAGAAATGTTGAAGTAATAAGATTCTTGAAGATTATTTCTCCTTCTGCAAACAATACCCCTATTCTCTTAATTTCACTGTGTCGGTCTGTAAATCCTTTTCAGAAGCAAAATCTTTGGAATATACTCATTTAGAGATGTTAAACTAACATTAGGAACCCTAAAGCTACGGTTCAGGAATTCCATGAACATATTTTTTTCCTCAACATCACACGCTAACCCTGCAGTTTGTGATGACACTAATGGGAGTTGCCTGGCTTACCTTTTCTAGCTCAAGTTCATTGCTTGATTTGATTAAAATAACGAATTCTCTGGAATCCCTCTTTCCCATAAACAGACTCTGAGGTGAATCAAATAAAACATTTCTCTCATACTTTTATAATGGAATTTGGGGATGAAATATTGTGAGTTTCACTTCATTTATTGGTTTATGGTTTACCGATAGCAGAACTCAGCACTTTAAAGGGAAAATATGGCATAAAACAAGTTCACACTACTGAATTTTGAAATGCTCTTCAGAGCTCTTTCAGAGTAAAAGGTGTAAGTGCAGCCATGTATAATGTCATTTGAGGTTAACGACGAAATAAATTGTTTCTTGATTTTTGGAGAAAGCTTTTGTAAAGAGATGTATTGCTGTAGGTTTGAAATCTATACCGTGTGACAGCTGCTGACTAGTAATGAGGCCTAAYGAGCTGTCTCTTTACTAGAAAAAATAACACTTGCAACTCCTTTGCAAATTGTAAGAGTATGGGAACAGAGACAACTTCTCTACCTTGAGCTGATATGTGCATGCTGATATCAATAGCATTTCAATTCAAAAGCAAACTTCCATTACTCAGTTCAAATATGAAAAAGGAATGGGAGATTAGTGTTTGTATAGACAATCAAGATTTGCAGCTTTTCATTCAGTTATTGTGGTTCAGAAATGCCTTTGCTGTTTTAAATCTACTAATGTCTAAATAAATATAATAAATAAATGCAATGCCCTAGGAAACAGATCATATTAATCCAATTTAAATCGATTTAAATTAGATTAATCTATTTTAATCTCTCTGTATTGTAAAATAGATCTATATACACAGTAAAGTAAATGAGGATTTCATATGCAAAGACAAAATGTGTCTTCTCAAATCTGATTCTGAGACTGTCAGTCAGTTCCCTTACTACTTCAGAAGAGAATATTGCCACTAGCTAAGGGCAAAGGGCCTGAGAGTAAGCCTACTGACATCAGCGTTAATAGAGAATAGCTCCCTATTGATTCAGAGGGGCTAACACCCCAAATCAACATGATAGACATCAATATCAGAACCAGAAAGTTTTAACTTTGGAATTCCAGGCAGGGTTTTTTATTATGTTTAAAAATGTTTAACTTTTTCTAATGCTATATTTATTTTTTTTTTTCACAAGTGAACAGACTTGCTGATATTCAACTATAAATTTTATTCAGCACCTTGAATTATATATGTAAGTGTATATTTATACATATATGTATATTTATACATATATGTTGCATATTTTCTTTTAAATTCACTACTGTCAGATTTGATAATGAGCATGTTTATTTTAGAGCTATAGGGCTTGGAAAATTATTCCACTACCTTAGGTAACTTAATTTTCAAAACACATGGTACATTGTTTAAGTACAATTCAATCCCTCTGATGTATTGAGTAAATATGTATCCTGGAAAAGAATGTATGTTATGTAAAGTAGTTGGCAAACAGGAGGCATTCCAAATGAAATGCTTTGATTTATTATTTATGGATTTTTAAATCTCTCTCTATATATATATTAATGTATTTTTAACAGGTAGGTAGTAAGGTGGCCATTGCAATTGATATTTATTCATATAATAGATATCGATATTGTCAACTATTTTAGTCAAGTTAAGAGAAATCTGTATTAGAAGTGTTAATTTTCATAACTATTTTCAATTACCAGTATAGACCTAGACCAACAATATATCAATAGGTATATCATAGTACATATAAAAAAATTAATAAATATAGGATTTTTATTGCCCTAAAGGTTTGAAGTTACTCCAGCAAGGAACTTTCTCTGCTAGGTTATACAGTCTTTGATTAATATCTAGTAGAACCTATAGGTGATGAACCAAAAAAGGGAGTCCATCAATGATACAGAAACATACAGCGAACCACGAAGGGATTAATCCAACTTTTTGTATAAAGGCAATTGAATGTAAAGTACATTTCTCAGTGAACATACACAAAAAATAAAATGTAATAAAACCCAACCATAATGTCCTATGCTACTACAGAAATGCCTGAAGGTACCATAACACAGACTGACCTTTAATCTGCATTGTTTCCTCCTTGTACAGTCAGTTTCACTGAGGCAAACTAGGTGTGAAAAGCTACAGTTTTCATTTCAAGGCATTTTAATGTATGCTCCCTTTTCATATGAATGAAATACTATGTAAAACATATGAGAAGAAATCTTCAGAGCCCACCTAAGCTGAAGAAAGCCACAATTTTAGGGAAACGTCACTCCTGTCTTTAGTATCTTGAAGACATAATTATAAAAACTGTCCTCTGTGGATGGACAGCACAGCACTAACAAATATAATGAATATTATCCATACCTATACTTGAAACATCTCTAGTATTCACCTTTTTCTTTACTTACTCAGAGCCAGTTGAGTAAAAGCAATGATTTGTTTGCTTTGGTCTGTTGTTAGCTTTCAATACACCAAGAGAAGACTCAAGTTAACTGGCTGAAGCACCGCCTGTTACAAAATTTTATGTTACTTTTAAAGTAGACAATAAAATAAGGAGATATTATCACAAAAATAAGACTTCTATAAGTATTAGTTAATTTTATCTTTTAGTCAGATCATTGCTTCTCTACAAGTAACAGGAGCAAAGGAACAAAGTCTTTTTCTTTTCTTTCTTTTTTTTTTAAATTTCATGTGGCTCTGTCACATAGCTCTCCCTGTCTAAAACACTGCACAGTGAAATGAGTAAAGAAAAAAATCAAGAGCAGAAGCATGAATTAGATTGCCTCTTATATCAAGTAAAACTGAAATCATGAGTTTCTAGGCAACTTAGCCTATTCTAATAGTCTTCAGAAATATTTTTACTCCCTGCCAAGTTGAAATAGAGACTTATTCCTTTTTTCCTGCAATAGAATTAAAATTTGAGTGATRGGGCACTTGGATGGGAGTGGGGAACCTGGAAGAGGAGGAAAGGAGAAATGAAGTMATTCTAGAATGATGAATTGAGATTTTTTTTTTAAGTTCTATATGTAGCTACATATTTTTCAATAAGAGTTTCTCCTATTAYATTGAATAAAAATGAAAGTAAAAAAGATCTAGAAATAAAAATGAAATAAAAATGAAATTTGCTATGACAAAGGCTGAACTACCATCACATACCCCAAAATTCCACTTTTCAAACAAAAGTTTCAAAAAAATCCTCATCAAGATTACAAACCTAATGTAAATCTTTTGCTCTTTTACATCAGTCCATTAAATTTATAGTGGTACACTATGTTTAAAGAAGAGTTATTTGGTAAGTTACATGTATTTTGGTATTGTTACATGTTGAAGTGAGGATTAAAATGATATGCAAGTCAGAAYAAAATCTGAAGCACATAATAGGAACTGCAAGGGAAAAGCAACTACTAAAGAAATGAAAATGGGATTATGCTTAAAGTCAAACTATAAGGATGAAAGATTATTCTTAGTCTTTCATATACTGGTCTTAGAAAAGCACGTAACATTCACATCAATGGCCCTGTTACATAAAGTAAGACAGTGCTAATGAAAGCTACTGATGCAGAAAGTCAGAAAAYTTCATTAATATGGAGGGAAAATAAAGATACCGTGGACACTGAGGTCTAGAGCAGTAGGAATTAGATGAATAATACCTAATAAGGACTATWACAAACTGCTGGGAATTCAACACAGTTAAAATCTATATGTTCTCCTTGATCATGAAGTGCCATAAACTTAAAACAATATTGATGTGATGACTGGAAGAAGTATTTCCAAGTATGACATTGATTTTATTATCGAAAGCACTGGTGAGACTTCATCTGAATATCGTGTGCAACTCTTAGCCTAAGAAATCAAAAGCTGAGAGAGACTATGAACATGCTCTTTAAAAATACATWAGATGTGTAACATAAAGAAGGAAAAAAGATATAGATTAAACTATAAAAGATTAAGCTATTAGATAATGTTGGCATAAAAATGCATGGGCAAAAACTTTTTATTATGATGCTTAGGACATTTCTCTGATGATCGAGGAGTTTTCTTTTACTGTGCTGCTCATAAATCCCTACTGTATCCCTTTTTTGCTTGCAATCTATGTTCCCTGACCACTGAAATACAGAATATAGATCTCATACACTCAAGTACAATGAGAACAATTATTTAAATAAAGTGGAACTGATTGTTTGAGAATTTGTTAATTCCACTATTTTCATGGTCAAGCAATCTGCTAGCATGTCTAAAGTATAAATACTTATCTGTCTGTGTTGTGACCAGGACTCCAGTATTTTAAGTGATAGCTTTTTGGGTGGCTGGTAATCTCACGGTATTTCATTTAAACTAAATGTCTGAGCTAAGAACTTTCTTAGGCCAAAACTGTCTGTACTCACAAAAATGTTTATTTTCAATTAGTGAAATTTTTAGAGCAAAACAATCAAATTCCAGTCTCTAAAAGAGTATTTAAAATATATTTGATGAGGCAGACCATTCCAGGAGCTTTCAATGTGAATATAAAGTGATGCAGTTGCATTGTGTTTCCTTATTTCTGGAGGGCTAGCTTTTAAAGGCAATGATTTTCCCTGAACATGTTGGCCTGAACAGCTACAGAAATGAGGAAATTTTATTTTGTGTTTTTACTCTCTTTAGCACAATAGAGTTAAGGTCCTAGGATATATCCTACAATGATAAAGGAATAAATTAAAATAGATCTGCAATTACATCTTTCTTATGATCTTAAATTCAATATAAATATGAAATTGTGCACTGGTATCTTAAGAAACACTGCATTTTTGCTTAATAAGCCATGATATTCACTATGATATTCATGGCATCTAGTGCGAAACCTACTTTCTGCTTACTATAGGTAATATTTTGGATATAGAACAATTACTGAAGTGGTGAGGGTTGCAGGTATCACACAGTACAACAGAGATGGCAAATATGACGCTGTAATCTGTGCCATACTGATGTACTTCAGGTTATCTTTTCTAGAGCAATATAAAACGTTAAGAAGCTTATCAGTCAAAGTCATATATTTTAATCTGCTGCTGGGCCGCTGGCTTTCCGTGTATGCCACCATCCTCCCCTTTTCCCCTTTAACCCTCTTAATACGTATTTGTAGGTTGGACAACTTGGCTCTAAGAGCTGAAGTTAAAGATACATTTCTTGGTAGATTTACAGACAAATCGTCAAACCCTTTTCAGAGAGAGATGCTTTGCCACCTGAAAGTGCTGGTCTCCATTCATYAAAGGAAGAGACTAGCCAAATAGCTTAGACTAACTATGCAACTTTGGGGTCATTGAAATTAGGTAAGATGAATCACAAGTTTTTTTAATTGTTTACTTGTTTTTTGCTAGGTTCCAAGGTAGTGACTTTGACTGGCTTGACCTCTCTTTGAGTTCCTGAAGTAATGGAGCTCCATTCCTAGATATGACTTATAAGTACTCCTAGAATATAAATAATAATAATAATAATAGGAAAAGACATCATTAAAAAAAAAACAAAACAAAACTATGAACTGTCTAGGCCTTTACTTGGTCTTCATCCAGCCTCTCAGAACCAGATTTATTGTAGTTTCTATTTTTCATCATAAACAGAAAATTATTAGGTATTAGTCAATGGTAAAACTCTTTGTGCTTTAAGTTAAATAAGTTCCTGCTTCCTTTGCCAAATTACGATGTTAGTCTGAAAAGGCTWTTTTCCTAATTTCTGGCTGAATGTGATATTTACAATATATGTTCAATATTCAGAGTTGTAATGTACTAACTGGTATAAACATGGTACCTGCTATAGAGGAGCCAACTGCCTTATAAACATGAGATTTATTATATAGCTATATGAATGAGTGCTTGCTAGAACAGGTCATAGGTCCTTTTTATTCCTCTTGACTTACCTTCCACTCATAAGCACCTTTCCCATGTCTTCCCTAAACTAGGAATTCTGTAATTTAAAGCACCCTAAGATATGGCTCAGTCATATGAACAGTAAGTCAGATAAAGCTGGACAAAAGGCAGCCTCTCYGAAATGAAGGTGTAGAGTCTTATGTGGTCTTTGTACCATCGTATTATAGTAATGGCGGTCTTCATACTCAGAAAAATTTTGTTTTGAGATGGGAATGAGGATCTCTTCAACTGCATTCAATCTAGCTATGAAATTATTTTGATATTAGGAAGATTGCTTTAGGTCATCCTTATTTCACTGTATGTTTTCTGCTAAATTATATGATTGCAATAAAATTTAAGCACATTAACTGAATAAAAATTCATTCACATCATTATAAAGAGAAAACCCAGCCAGATTGGATTTGTTTCAACAGAGATGTAGATCAGTTTAAGCCAGACTTGGAAAGCTTTACGGGTAATAATTAACTTTATTCTTAAAATAATTTATTTGAGGTTTTGGGATTCATAATTCTACTGAGATCAAAAATGTATTCATCTGATTCATTTTCAAGAAATTGAAGTCAAAACAAAGAAATATGAATAACATATATCATCTGATGATAATTTATGGTTATAAATAAAGACAACTTGATTATTTCTGCTTGGTTTTGATATATCAATTCTTATCATTTTTTTTCCTTTTTCAAGTTTCTATTCAGTGTTAATCACTGATAAAAAAATATTAAAATGGATGTAGGCTAAGAGCTGATTACCTTTAGGTCTCTATTAGAAACACATTCACTTAAATATTGAATTAGCCAGTATCTAATCAAAGTAATATATGTTACRTTGTATTTTGTTTTGCTTTTGCTTTGATTTTTATTCTCGTTTCCTAAAAATAATCAGAAACCTTCTGAAATCATATTATGCTGGGAATTAACTATTATTAGTATCCACAGTTGTAATGTTAGGGGAAAAAAAAAAAAAAAGATACCCAATGCAACGTATTTTCCATAATCCCATGCTGATTGACATTAAAAACAATTGAAAGGTGGCTAATATAATCAATCAATTTCTGAATTTTCATTTTCATATGGTTTTGCCTAGTATACATATTTCAAGCCCATAACATACAGTCATTCTGTTTACAATTTTTAAATACTGATAAAACACTAGCTTTTTTYCCAGTTCTCTAGAACTCCTCTTATATCCAAGACTTACTGAAAATCAGCATTATTGGCTCATAAAACTCCTTGATCAGCTCTTCTAAAACTTTTAGATTCGAGTTATTAAGGCTATTTCTTTGAAATATCTAACTTTAGTAGTTGCTATCAAACATTTCCTGAGTTATTGTTGGAATGGAAAGTATTTCATGYATTATTATATTTAAAAGATTGAAAGCAATATTTATTAAACAGTTCTCTTTTGTTGACTTTATTGTTGAAAAGTCTGATATTTTCACTGCAGAAGAAGTATAATAAGATTTGTCTCTTTCTTGACATATTTATAYATAGCTTTCCTCTAATTCAAGCAGCCACAGGTTTTGCTTTTTTCCCTTTGTGTCTCTCTTCAGAGTACTACAAGTTTTAGCTGTCACTTTACCTACAGYTTTTAACTTTCCTCTTTTTACCATTTGTCCCTTAATTGTAATGTTCCTTAATTATAATTTTTAGCTGATATCACTACCTCGGTTATACTGATTTCAGTTATTTAATTTTTCTTTCTACTATAGTTTTAAACTCTGTCTTTCTCACTTTCTCACCTTCCATTTTCACTCATTCTATTCTCCTTCCATTGATTCTGAAAGCAAACATTTTTTTTTTCTTTTCAAACTGCTCTGCCAATAAATTGCAGAAAAAAGCAACCCTGAGGYAATAAAAAACAAGCACCGTTCTCCTGCCAACCAGTAATTTGGTCTTACCAATAGTCCAAACTTCCTGAGAAGGCTAAAACTTCTGGAATAGTTAAAGAAACTTCAGCCTCTTTAACATCCTGTGCCTTAGGCATATTTACTATAATTAACTCTGTCTGTCAGGGTAGTTAACTAAAAACTCCTACTAAATTTTACTGCAATGGAACCTCTTTTGAGAGCCAGAGGATATGGTTAAAAATCATTATCTAAGTTTGTGTTCTGCAGGAAGCTGCTGTCTTATTATCTCCTTTTACTTTATGTGGAGCCTGATGGTGTATCTATCACTCCCAGTATTGGGAACTTGCAGACTGTAGTCTCCTAGGAGCCACACGGATTTGCTAGTTGTCTTCTGCTGGTGTGGTCATTTGATGTACACAGCTTGTTCCTTCCATGAGGTATCTGTACCTTTTCATATGTCTCCCACAGAACTAGCTATAATCCACTTCTCCGTGCCAGTAAAACGTGGCCCAGCGGGAGGGACTGTAACTTCACAGCCTCCCTGGTAGGACGGCGTGATTCCAGAGATCTTTCTGTTGAAGGCGAAAGCGACTGGTCAGGAAAACGGAGGATCAGAGCTCACTGCCTACTAATACCAAAGCTACTAATATCAAAGAATGAAACATATGCAAGCTCTAAATGAGAATCATGCTGCAAAAGATAGTCATGCAGATAAATGTAGCACCCACAGCTTGAAGTCAGCTTCCTCTTCATTTTCTGGACATAAAAAGGAATGTTTCTGGCTATATCACATTGTACAAAATTTAAAAGTTATAGAAGATATTTAAGCATTGTCATTCTATTTAATTCAATTTAAACTGTATTGATATACATTTGCTAACGATCTGCTTAGTAGAAAATCAAATGTAAGAATTTATAGAACACAGATACAGGAAGAAAACATTCCTGAGAGAAAAGTTTTTCTATTTATCTTTTATTCTATAGCTAAAACAGATATAACAACCATACTTACTTTGAATAAATGTCAGGAATTCAGGATACTGTAAAGAAAAATAAAAGCTTGTTAGCAGATACATCTCTTTGCTCTCTCTATGTGCATTCCAGAATGGCCAAGGTGTTTTTGTCCGAAGTCCTACCAGCTGTGGAGGGAAATGATGCTGCAGAATGCCAACATACTTCTGATGAATCTCCTGTGGTTTGTAAKAACACAAATACAAGATCAGAGTCGATCTATGAGAAGTCTCGACATGAGTTAAAAGATAGTTAGCCAGTGATGAGTCATTGTATCCTTCATTSTCTTCCTTTTTGAGTCTTTTGAAACAAAATACCATGCACTATATAAATGAGATACTAATATCCTGTCTTCAATATATAACTTCTAACTTTGCAGAAGATCTTCAGAGTTCCTCAGCATTGTATTTACTTTTTRCTACTCATAATTATGAGTAACATAGAAAATAAATAAATTTTAAGGGCAACTTAGACCAAAATGACTGATTGATACCTAGTTATGATTCTATCAAATAGAACTTCATACTGCCACTTGTATTCATGTCAGTGGAATGAGTGGAACTGCTCACGGAACAAAGTTATATTTAATGCACATCAGACAAGAAGAATCAGACCTTTTCAAGGCTGGCATCACGTGAAACTAAATCACTCAGCTGACAGGTGCAATCTCTATTTTAAATATTTTTAATGTTAAATGTGCACAGTACATGTACAGTTTATTCAATGTAGAATGAAAATAATCTCAAAGTACAGAACCTGGATTTTTTTTTCCATTGAATACTATTTTTGTTTCCATTTCTTAGTCAGATTTTGTCTGTCATCCTCCTTTCAAACTCTTGTGTATTGCTGCACTTACCACAACTATCCCCCCATATTTTTCAGATGCAATGTGCTACTGCCCACATTGTCTGTGTCTCCAGATAAAATGTTATGTTGCTGCTGCCATGCAGTCTGTCACCTGAGCTTAAGTACTTTCATATCATGGTTCTCACCTCTGACTGCATCTTGACAGCTGCCAAATCAGTCTTACAGGAACTATGACAAGAACTGTAATGTTGAGTAAAATTTGTAAGGCATACCAAGGATAGAAACAAAAAAAAAGTTGCTCCTTTGTTTTTCAGGAAATATATATACATGTGTGTGTGTATGTTTGTCTGTGATATCCACTGCTAACCTGACAAAAGTTGCCTTTAAGTAAGCTACAGCTAAATGACARTATTAAGTAAAGAGTGTGCCTGAAGTTACACTGAACAGGAATTTATGAGAACAAATCCAATTTTCTGTCTTAGCTTAGGTCCCACATCAATTTTAGCACCTAGTGGGGCAAGCATGGTTCATCTAATGAAAGAAATAGGACATGAATTGRTAGCCTAATATTTAGGAATATTKTCCCTAGAAAAGAAATTTCTTGCTYCTTTTGCTATAACCTGATGCTATTTTGTTTTGTTTTGTTCTGGTTTGGTCTTATCTTAAAGGGTATTAATAAATCACTATGAAATTAAGCATACTGTTAGACAAAACATATGCATATAGAGAACTGTAACAAGTGTTAAGACTAGTCTGAATGAAGCATGAATAGAAATACAATGAGTGACAGCACTGAGGACTGTACTGTTTAAATCAAGACCAAAGGCCCAGCAGTCTGATAAAACCACAGCACAGATAATTCATCACCTCCAGACCTGCTCTCTGATGGAAGGAGGATGGCAACAAGGTTATATCACGTTCTACATGATRTTTGTCCTCCTGCTATCCCAACAGGATATATCGTGTTTCAAAAGGAGAATGTAGTGATAATGATGCCCCAAATTAAGAAAAACAGAAAATTTTTCAGCCTAAGATTCGTGGAGKAGAAAGTAAGCAAGATTACAAGAAAAAAGGATAGTGCCCATAGCTGCTTGACTCCTAAAAGGTGCAAAAGTTCATTGATCAGTTCATTGCTGTCAATCAAGAATAGCTCAAGAAAAAATGATGAGGACTCAATATCTAGCGTTCTTTATCCCTTATGTTGCATAGAAGAACACTTGGACATACAGATATTGATGGTTGAATGGGCTGGGAGAGTATAAGGGAATAAAATCTATTGAGAAAGTCAGTGCAAGTGACAGAAAGCCATTTATTTAAAATAAATATTCCCTCTCTTTTCCATATGATCTTTCACTGAATTTAGTTAAAATAATTTCCTATAAACACACCTTTATTCTTATTTGTTCCAAACGTCCCTTTATGAATGTTTATTTAAAGAAATGGCCTCAAATGAGCACTAAATTCATAATCCAAATTTTGTAAATAGTTCTTTTTGAAATGGATTTTAAAGAAAAGGGGTAAAGAAAAATAGATTACAGATATCCTTTAGGTTGTTTATAAAGGAATACAGAAACTGTGGCTCCCCCAATAATAATTTCCATCTAAAAATGTCTAAAAAAACCCTATGAAATTCTAAATTTTCCAAAACCTCACACTTTCCTCTCTTAAAAATTCTGGATCAGAATGTTCTTGTTCAGGCTTATGCTATTTTAAAACTAAAGCAAAGACATTAAAGATAAGACACTTGRTGAGTTTACTGGAACTTTAATTTCATATAGAAAATATTGAATGAGATGCAGTTCACCTTACTTAGGCACTTTACTAATGCATAAAATATAAGTTTCTAGGCCATCAGTTCTTATGGAAAATAATATACATTATCCCTGGAAAGAAGCAGGTGACTTCAAAGGCTTTTGTAGGAACATTCAGTCCTCTTGTATTAGATATCAAGCTAATGCCTTTAAGGTGATATTCATCAGATTAAATGTTGATGCCTACAGTGTTGACATTTACATCTGAGCTTAACGTCCTCGACTGCCTTTAACAGTGGTGAGATACTGGCTATTTCAGGCCCTGATTCATCTGGCCCATTTTAGATATCTACTTTAAGATGTTATAAATTTTGAAACAGGTTGCCCAGAGAGGTTGTGGAGTCTCCTTCTCTGGAGATATTCAAGGCCCRCCTGGATGCAACCCTGTCTGACATGCTCTAGGTGACCCTGCTGAGCAGGGAGGTCRGACTAGATGATCTCCAGAGGTTCCTTCCAATCTTACTGATTCTATGATTCTATGAAATTGTTTTTATTTCTCTACATCTAGGTGTAGAGAATATGCCTAGGTGAGAAGAATGAGAGTCTCAGTGAAGAAGTGTCCTAGGGTGACTGGATCCTCCATCCTTCGTTTTCATCCAGAAGTTAGGCCTGCAGAAAAGATTATGCAACTTACTGGGACAGAGATGATATTTCTCTTAAGACTTTCAAAGTCTTCTATTTCTTTCCACATAGTGAAGGTTGCCACTTACTTTAGGAACACAAATTACAAAGTTTAGGTGCAAGTGAAATGTCTTAGTTAAGTAAACTGACAGATTTTACTTGCAGTTCCTATCTGAATAGAGKTTACCAAAAAGTGACAGCTGAAACTGAGGTCTCAGTCCACAGAGTTTACAAATGTACCTTTGTCCCTGAGAAGCCAAACTTGCAATAGTTGCATTAAAGGTTCATCTCCAGAAAGAAGAAGGAGCGTAGACACACAGCAGTAGGCGGGGGAAATCCACTAATCCCGTCAGAAAAGCAGAGCCCCAGGAATTCCACCTCCACTGCAAGCTGTCACAGGGGACCCGATAGCACCATGGGCTCCTGTCATATCAGAAGTCAACTGGAGCACCCTACAAATAAAGGGAAGTTATTGCTTAGCGGTATGGGACACATTATGGGATGCAGGGATGAACATCCTGAGATTGCRTAAGAGTTATTATAGGATGTTTAGGGGAGGAATCAAAGGTGAGCAAAGGGAGGGATCAAGGTGATGTAGGGAGCAATAGGTGTGGGAAAATGGAGGGATACATGGATAAAAGGGGCTGACAGCATATAAACAGACTGCTGCAAGTGTGCTTGGCTGGCCATGCCTTGTGCCTGATTGCCTTGTTCTCTCCTGTCTTCTCATTATACCCTTTTGTAACTATTTTCCTGGACAAAGGTCTATCTTTCCTGTGTGCAYGTGAGTGTATGGAAGTCTAAGGGCCAGCAACTGGAGCTGGGGACCACTGGCCATAGGGGTAACGTGTCCATGGTGGCAGCAACTGGAGACTCAATTGTGTGCCTATTGTGTGGGTRCATGTGTTAGTGTGCGATTGCTAGCAAACATTAAAGTGGATTAACAGATGAGGAGGATAACAAGGCTAATAGGTGGTGCTAATAATAAGGCTAATGTGGTGCTAATAATGCCAAGGTCATAGGTTTGATCCCTATATGGGCCACTCCTTTGGGGTTGGACTAGATGATCTCCAGAGGTCCCTTCCAACCTTACCAGTTCTATAAAGGGTTGGAGCCAGGCTTTGGGGCAGTTGTAATTCTAGGCTACATAGTAGACAGACCAGAGGATCTGAGAGTTGGCTACTAGAGGGACTGTGAGATCCAAGCCAGCAACAGGAGAGACCACAAGGTCTGGAAGATCTGTTTACAAATATGTCCTTGTGTGAGAGACAACTGGGATACCAGGGGATCTATGGCCAGCTACTGGGTAGACTGGGTGTATGAAACCAGTTACTGGGAAAACCCATAGTGCATCTGTTTGCATGTTATTGTGTGTGTGGGCATGAGAGGCACCTGTAAGATAAGGTCCAGGGCCAGTTACAGGATATACTGAATGCCTACAGTCAGCTACTAGTGGAATCCATACTGTATATACGCATAAATTGTCTGCTAATAGGCCTTCCTCCTGAACTGCCAGAGAGGGACAGGATTAGGCTGCCTGTATAATCTGTGTCTGCATGAGTATTTCTGTCTGTATTAATTTTTACGGCCAGCTGTGTGCATGTGCATGGTATATATGTGCGTATGTGCCTATCACAGATACCTGCTCAGCCTTGCTGCTGACTGGATGCAGGCACATGGAGCTGTCTGTGGCAGACTCACCTCTGCCAGGCTACCAGAGCCAGCAGCTTCCAACGTATTGCAGTGAGTTTTCTATACGTAGGATTGTTAAACTGAATGTTATGAACAGCAGAGAGAAAGTAAGGGCCAATTTTAGATCTTTTGGTTCAGAAGAGAATATTTCTTGTAYGAGAAATTTTTCTCAGTTCAGCTACAGGTTCCTCTGTGTTGTATAATTCTTTTGTTTAAAAAGCTGCAATCTCTGCAAAACCTAGTCTTAAAGTGCAGTAATTAATTTTGTACTCTATTTTCATTTAAACAGACTTTTAGTATTAGATAAATCTGTGGACAGCCACTTCTTTAATCTTTGCTGTGTTGGTTGTAAGTGAGGATATTTGTGTAAGTATTAACTGAGTCACAGAAGTTTCAGTTTTGAATTCTAAGGGGGGAAACAAGAAAGGAAAAATTGTGCAAAGAATGGATCTTTATTATAAAGTTAAAAGAGACATCTCTCTGCCATTTGAAATCACAACAAGCTGCATCCTAAGGTCTTTCTTAAATTGGAAGCCTTTATTTCTCTGAGAGAACACAGTTTTTGTACCACACCCACTATAATTAGGATTTAACACAATATGCTACTGAAGTTGGTTATTACAATTCTTTCAAGAAAATAGTAAGCAATCAGAACAATCATTTGCATATCTTCTTCTAGAATAATGAAGGAATCAGCAGTTTACAATAGCTGCATTTTTTGTCAGAGATTTTGTTTATTTTATTCATTGTGTGCTATATGATGAGTCTGGTATGACCATTGGATTATCATAGTTACATTGAAAGGTAGAGCAGTTCAAATTAACAGTTCACAGTCTTTTCTCTTAACCTGTTCCTAGCTTAAAGAAAAAAAAAAGAGAGTATTTGAGAACTTCACTCTGTTCTCAGTCTGATCAGTCTGATTCCTTTCTCTTCTCGATTCAAAAATACATGTTAGTTAATTGCTTCATTTTGTCATGATGAAGAAGCTGTGAATTCATRAATTAGTCATTCAGTACTTAAGAACATCAAAATAGTCATACGAGGCTGAATCTGCAGTCTCTCTACCTTTCTCATAACAATGYCTAACAGAGAAAGGATAGATGCATGTAACAGTACTTCTTTAAACAAATTCAGTTTTTAGAAATGTGCGGGGATTCTAAGCCAAGGATATAAACTTTCTTTGTGATAGCTCTTGATGGATTCTTTTTTTTTTTCTATGAATGTGTTTAGGTGCTGTCTTAATCTGTGCAAATATTTGTCATACACAAAATTTGTTGTCAATGRATTCAATGGTTTTAACTTTGCATCATTGATTGGACAGGATATAGTCAGTCTTATCAACCTTCCTTTGGAGAGCAGAAGATTGTGCAAAATGATAATAACTCAAGAACTAATTGGTAGCAGTTGATTGAGCATTTTGTAAGCGATCCTCTAAGCGTGGGCTTTATACCTTCCTCTGTAATCACACTGAAGGCTGCATTTGGAAGCATGCAATTGTCTGACTGACTTGAAATATATGATCCCACATCACTTTGCATATAGTAACCACAGAGCCATCTAGGTAAGCATACGTCTTTCTCCTACTGGTGCCTCCACATGGTTTGACTGAGAATGCACAGACCCTGTCCGGACAAATCAGGAATACAACTCAGCCTTTCTAAAGCTCAGTCCATGTTTTTGCTACAAAATAGCAATCTCTCTATTCAATATCACATTTTTCACATTTTATTGTCTAGTGTTCATTTTTATTAGATCTAAACAAGCAGAGTATTTATTACACCAATTACTGTATTAGGTATTGCTAGGCAGAGTAGCCCTTGAATGTAAGGACCTACCACACAGTTCCTGTTTTTTTTTTTTGGGGGGGGGGAGGGCAGGGGTGGAAATGGTTTTCATTTCTGGCTGATAGAATTTATCTATGACATGTGAAAATTGCAGACATATTCATCATGATCCTTCCTTTTCTGTTCATATTAATGGGTGCACATACTCACTGCGATTGCATTCTATTTCTATCAATTTATATGTAGGAATGATATGTTCTTTTCTATTAAATATTTTGAAGAAAACATATTTTCAAACTCACAATCCTTTTCAAACCATAATGAATCTATTTTATTTCAGTTGAACGTACACTACAGAATGTCCATTTTATTATATTGAAATTCAGTGCAAAATATCTAATACTAAAATACAGCTTCTACTTGTAATGCAGTATGCGCTCTTACAGGGAAAACAAGAAGCAATGCACCAGTGACATTGATTTAGCATTTGGAGTGACAAAGAGTTTCTTTAAGAGGAAAGAATAAAGTATTAAGGATAAAAAAAGGTAAGTCAAAAAATCACTTCCCACCTTTCTATTTACAGCAATAATTAGCATCCTATAAATAATTGGTACTTCACCACATTTTAAATATACATTTGATTATGTCTTCATCTTCTGAATTAGAAGTGTTTCTAACATTAGTTAGCACTTTAAAAACACAAAGACATTGCTACAKCTGACTTAAAAATCTGCTGGCCCAGAGTGGAAATAAGTTATATGTAATTACCTGTCTCACCTCCACCTCTTTGGACCTACCCCTGCTATCCACTGGCAAGACTATGCTTTGTGGCATGTAGTATACATGCACTGTAAGCTGTTTGCCTTCCAATTGTATTCTGTGCTGTTAGACTACAGCTAATCAGCTGCAGCAGAGATGTACAAAAAAAAAGGTCTAAAATGCTGTGATATTCACGTGAAACCAACTTWTATATATATATATATATAAAAGATTATATTCTTTCCCAGGTGGTGGAAAATAATTTCTGTTGAACCAGTAAACTGGGGATTAACACATCACAAAAGAAAAAAAAATCCACTAAAGATCAACTGTCCTCTTTCAGGTAAATGTTGCAGGGCTTAAGCAGTGTTCAAATGTGTTAGTGTGAGGCACAAGCACTATCTCTTGAGACTAGCCCTACAGAGTGATAGTGCTGTAGGGACTAACCTCGCTGAGCCATATTCCACTGTGCTCACCGGAGCCTGCATAAGAAGAAGATTAGGTAGCCGAGGACTGATGAAAATATCTGATAGATTCATCCTCTCAAATCTGAGAGGAAGAGCTGCAGCTACCTGCCAAGAAAGAAGAGGGAAGCTACACTGTTTGCTTCCACAGCACCCGTCAGAAGGAGTAAAAGGAAAAATTAATGGTGTAAACTGACTTGCTGCTGACTCCAGGCTTTCAGCAGCCTAGCAGGTGTGAGGCTGAGCAGCGTGCAGTGACAGTGGAGGAGTACAGACAAGTGGAATGAACTAGATTATAGTAAAAAATGGATGTAGGTGTTCAGGGGTCTGAGAAAGGCCAAGATGCAAATTATTCCAGTAAAATAGGAGTCAAATGTGGCAGCAATACAAAGCCATTCTCCTTCGCCTTACAGGCAGAGGGGATCTGCAAGAAGCAATAAGAGTAATAGATTTAGGGGTGGCAGCAGCTTCATCAAGCATGGAGGCCARTGAAAGGCATGAAGGAGAATACCAGCATGAAGTGTAAACAAGGAAAGGAAAAGAAGGRCATGGAGTAAGGAAGAGTATTGAAAGAAAAGATGTAAAAAAACAATAAAGGAGAAGATGTTTTAGGGACTTGTGGTAATTTAAATGTGTTTGCATRAGACTGGGGAAAACATAAACTGTATGCAAAAATCCTGTGAACTAGTAAAACATATATGGAAAGATGTAGATTAGATACAGGAACAAATCAGTCATCTGGGCAGCCACGCTTACTCATATACAGTCCTGATTTGTCCCTTTATAGATACGAMATAAGACTGCAGATGCCTTACTGACCTCAGAGGCTGCACTGAACAGCTATATATTTCTCAGTGCCCAAGAACGTTGCTCACAATCAGTGCATAAGGACATACAGTCACCCAGAAGGAGAGCAACCAAATAGAATTTTTTTCTATGTGACACAACAAGACATTCCTGAAGCTGTTTATAGCCCGCTGCTCCCACTTACTTCATGTCACCCTTCTAGGTGTGAAAATGACCSTAGGAAGGTTCATTTTCTTCCCCTTTTCCCACCCATGAGTCACAATTCTGGCATGTCATATAGGCCTGAAGGCATGGCACTATGCAGGCAGTCAAAATACACTTGCCACTCTGGGCCAGAAACACCATGTCTGTGAACATAGGACCTGGGACCTTTCAAAGTGGTCCAGCTTGTCCCAGGATGCTGCTCCTTACACCATTGTTAGCCTTGCCCACACTACACCTGGTATTCATGCATGTTTTCAGTCCAAGCAAGATAGAAGCTCAATTTCCCAAAAAGATAAGTAAGCTTGTCTCYAGTCTTTTCCTCTTTGGCAGGCTCCTTGGAAGCCACATGTGAATCAGGTGTCTTTGAAGAGGCTGACTGAAGACTCAGGTTGGTGTGGGAATGAACCTGACAGTGTCTTCAGCTGAAAATATCTCCTTTTTCACTCTCAATCATTGCTTCGTGGCACAGGTTAGGGTAACTTAACTCCTACCAATTTTCTCATGGACAACCTTGTCAAAACAATGATATTTACCAGGTCATTAATTATTAGTCATATGTTCATATGCTTCTGTGGGAATATCTGTGCAGCTGCCCATGAACGAGGCTCCCCAGAATAGCCCTGACTTTTCAGGGGGATGRGCGAACTCAGCAGGCATCCCTGAATATTCACACATGGCTTCATCAGAGATGAAGCTGATCGAGAAGGGGCGGGGGGGAGGTGAGAGAATCATCTCACACAGTAAGTTCACAGTGCAGATGTCTGCCTCCCAGCTGCTTACATGGTAAGAAAGGCCYGGAGATGCTCAAGATTAGCATATCACCACATGCATTCAGTTCCTAGGGAATCGAAAGACAAGCAAAAAGCCCAATGGGTGTCTCTTGCCTTTACAGGCAGCCAATTTGTTCTCACTCTCTCCTTGTTCCCACACTACTCTCTGTGCTCTCTGCTTTCCTGTGCTTCTTAAAGAGGTAGATGAGACATCTCACAGAGCCACTGTTAGGGACTTCGTGTCCAGCCTACCCTGCCTCAAGCCACCTTCCACCTTAAACTGTTCCCCCTCTCCTGCAGGCTAGGTTACCATGGAAGACAAGGAGAAGCAAATTCCTTTTGGTGTTTAGTTAGTATGCATCTTCGAGCTGAAGTTGATACAGATTTGAGAAGTATTCATGGCCCTAAGAAGGATCTGGCACGTTCTGCTCGGAATCACAAAGATGTGTTGTGAGGCGATTGCTTGATGTACTCAGAACTGACACTCTGAAAGGACTTTCAGAGATGGGCTTGGATAAACTAGCGCCTCCCCAGGCCAAATCCTCAGATGGGTAGGAGCTCAACTAAGAAAACATATATTGGACAAGAATGCGTACTATGGATGAGTCTGCGTACCCAGAGAGAAGTCCTGGAGTTTTTCATTAACAGGTGGTCTGYGTTGCTTTCCCTGTCAACTGCCTGAATTGCCTGAAGTTAGATAAAAAATGATTTGAAGTTCAACCTGGCAAGCCAGAGTGGGATATAATCTTCCTTGAGTCCTTTGCTTTTTAGGACTGAACAATGTTGGCACAAGAGCGTAATTAAACTGATGGCCTAAATGAAGGACCACAGTGGTGAGGGCATTGCGTGTCTTTTTGTAGCATGTACATCTCAGGATCCAACCTCCCTGTGAGATATCTGGTTTCAGACTATTTCTGGAAGATTAGGAGACAGGGACCTCTCTTTCAAATACATACCACAAGAGATTTCTTCCCATTGCGGCTATAGAGCTTTTGTTCTTTGACATCTAACCATTAGAGCCTGTTTTTTGCTGTGGCTATATGGATGTGGAAAGGAAAGTACTTTTAGCTTTCTAACAGTAAAGAAAGCAAATGCCCTTGGTGGCACACGTCAGGTCTCTTGTCTTCCCTAAAAAATCTGAACTTCCAGTTTCTACTTCCCAACACTGCAGGCATGCACAGACCCAAGAAGATTTTCTCAGGAAAGAGCTAACAAAGCTGCAGCAATAAAGCCAAATGCTCTGTCAGAAAAGCTCCTTTACAATAGACAGTGTCTATCAGCTGGATTTAGGCCTTCTTCCTGTAAACACTGCTGCAAATATTTTAATTCCACTCATTCACTTAAATTTATTCACATATGTAAGAGTCTGTAGTATCAAGACCTTACACTCTAATGTCATTTATTTAAAGTAAAAATAAATAAATAATAAATAAAATAAAATAAAATTGATTTCATAACAAAGATCTTGGTGGAAAAAATACTACTCTATATATATATATAAAAACATGCACTTTATCAAATGAAGTTATTAGAAACATGAGGAAATTAACAAAGTAGTTAACAGAGACAATTCTTCACTGCCATATAATCTTTTTATTATTTCCTCTTCCCACATTTGATTCAAACTACTCATTAGTTCTCAACTTCAACTCCTAAAATTTGTCAAAAATACCTCAGATTAGACTTTATTTTGTGCAGAATCATATCCTATTTTCCTATGAAAAATCTATTTTCCTATTACCTGGAACAGAAGTGTACACTGAAATATCGCTCATTGTCATTATCATATCATGTCATTAAAAACAAACAAAAACCCTAATCTCCTATATGGATAACAGAGATTACACATTCAGTCTTTAAACCCAGTACAGCATCGTGCAATACCATAACTACGAAATGGCTGCTTCCTACACTCACAGTTAAGCTTCCTTAACTTTAATAAGAAAATATACAAGCAAGGGGCAAAATACATTGGAGTACAGCTTCTACAATCAGCGTATTAGGTAGTATTAAATATGTAGTCATTCCAATTCTATTCACAAAAAAAAAAAAAAAAAGAGAGAGCTTACGTTGGGATTATGAAAAGAATTACAGCACTTTGACTTCATATTTCTTCAGACTATAGTCTTAACAAAGTTCTTTCTACACATTTAGAAAACATTAATAGAAATTCAGTAATACTGCTCCATACACATACTGTTGTTATAGAATCAGTAATGACACAAAGAGGTTGCCGTGGATGTCAGATACGAAAAGTTATGGTGATCATACGGGGAGGAAGAACGTGTTTTATCTTTTAACTGTTCATTTTCATGTTCTTTATTAAGGAAAATAGGTAAGTTATTTATAATGCTTTACTTTATAGATTGCAAAGTGTAGTCCATGGGAAGCAAGTAGCATATTCCCCCATTTGCAGATGGGGAAACTGCAGAAGCATAATGTAAAAGGTACRTCTATACAGATAAACTAAATGGGGCCATAGGCAGATACTAAAACTCCATCATCTGCACCATTAAATTATTAGATAGATAATGACGGTCAGACAAATTCTCATAAACTTTTGTCAGCCACAGTACAGGAATTAGCACAGGCTTTGGACCATTGCTCTGGAGAGTTTGCATGTCACTACCGTGTTTTGACAGCCAAAAGAGTCAAATACTATAGATATGGGCTATTCTAGTGTGTTTCCTTGTCAGAAAATGGTCCTGGGAAGATTTGGTTTACTATTAGACATGTAGTCAAAGTGATTTGCCCAACATGCTCACCAGCCAGTACTAAAGCGATGAAAGGCTGCAGAGATAACATCATCTGAATGCCTGGCTAATGTACTATACGTGAGAACATGACCATTTTTTTTCTTAAAATGTTTAAGTGTTCACTATCAAATATTAGGTGAAGAACACTGCAACATATTTTTAACTCTATTTTCTCCAACTAATTTCTGTGATTATGGTATTGAAAAAATGTTTAATTTGTTCATGAAAAAACACTGTTTCATAGTATTGAAGGCCCCAGCTTACCAGAATAAATAGAAGAAGCTCAAAAAAGAATGAAGAAAAAGCCCAAATAGACTGAAAAGAGAATAAAAAGCCATTAGAATAATTTACTGAAAAATGTTTTCAACAGGATTTGGATCAACCCTAGACTACTACAGGTCTAATGACTGGAAAGTGTTGACGGTGTGTTCAACATTTATGTTTATCACGTAAATGGACTCTAAGTAGCCATAGATCTGGATGAGTTTAAATATGAGGTGTGGAAAGAATACAGAATAGTCTTATTCCCACATTTTTTACAAATACGTGTAACTCTATGCAATAACACTGAGTTGATTACAACAGCTGAAGAATTACTACTTGTTTAGACTAATAAATTGTACTGCTGAAATTTTTGATATGTTAAACTGTTTCAGTCACTTTCCAGACAAATAAAAAATATTTACAGTAGTATTTGCAGTGAGGCATGTCTACTGACTTTGTTGTTCATGAATACAAGGATGATTAAAAAAAGGATTTAGGGTTTTTTCTCCTTTTGATCATTAATAACAAGTGCTTATGACATAATTTTCTTATGGTAGTTGTGTTACTCTTTTAGCATTCAGGGCACTATMATTTTCATTCATAAAGGTGGATGCAATATTTATTGGTTGTATTTATAGAGTTAACAGCAGCTGACTCTGTCATATATAATTTTCTAAGCTTCCTAGATCTCGAGTCATCAAAATCACCCAGGGAGAAATTTACAGTAAATCAGAACAGCCATTCTCTGTATTTGCTCTTTCCTTCTAACTATATTGTGTAAGTCATTCTTGAATGTGTTTCTGGAGATAATTTTAGTGTGGGTATATTTAGTTCCCTTTATATTTTCAACAGTCTTGATAAAATAAAAGATCCCCCATGCACAATAAACCTGTATTTTCTGCACTCACAAGTGAAGTGTACTGCTTAAAGGTGCCCCAGTTGCACTGGCTGGAAGGATATTATATGTTATTTTGTGACTCAAGACCAGAGAGAGTCCTGGCCAATCTACTAAGGCTATAAATTTAAAAATGCCTTTGGCCAAATTCTTCTTTCATTTCTACTAATGTAAATCAGGAATTACACCTTTAACTTCAGTGAAATTACTTTAGATTCTCACTAGCAAAAAGAAGACCAGGTTTTCCCTAACTCAGTATTGTGTCTTAAGTATATTACAGCTGTAGTTAAGGCTTTAAGTGTTTTTGTATGGGTTGGATGTGTGACAGGCAAGTTCAAGATCAATTTACAGCAGTGACATGTTTTCTTAYCCTGTGTTTGGCTGAGCAGATGGGAAGAGCTTGAGGAGGGCATGAAGTTCAGTCATGTCTGGATAAAAACATTAACTGCAAAATTGCTACAGATCTGCAGCCTGTTTTGCAGGTGGTCTTTTTCTTTCACATTTGGTTTTGAAGCTGAGGGAAACAGAAATCTGGGCCTACATTATATTTACACGTTTGAGAAGCATTAAAGCAATGCATTTATGTGAAAATACAATTTTTTTTCTTACAGTTGTGAATTCATGTGTAACTCCAGAAAGAATTTCTTCAAGTAGAAGTCAAGTGGAATTTGTTCACTGAAAGTCAGCCTTGCTATCCTTAACACCTCAACTCAGTTATGTTTTTACCCTCACAGCACTTAAACACTGAAAGTGAGTCAATTTTCATAGCAAGAGTTCCTCAGGTATCTAAAGTCTTGCAATGTTTAGATAATTTTGGCAAGGCTGGACAGCTTTGCACTGTTTTGGTCTGGTTGAGATCTGTAGATTAGAAGYGACTCTACCAGTGGCCACAGAAGAGCTCAATCCAGCAGGCATTTGTTGACTGTGCTTACACAAAATTCTGTCACATTTGCCCGTTTTTTTTTAACATACTATATTTCAATGATCTCCTTTTATACATAGGGTCGGTGGTTAAAGCACTACTTTCAGACTCAGAGAACATGGACTTCAGCCCCCCTTTCTGCTTGAAAGAACTCAAAGACACATCTCCTACAATTTGCCCTAACTAGCAAATACTTGGGTATGTGGAGGCTGGAACTATCAAAGTCTGCTGTAAATTCTATTTTAAATTCTCTTTTAAAGACTCTCATGTTAAAGCAATTCCACTTTGAAAATAAAATAGAAATAGACATACTACAGAAAAAAAGARRRGGGRGGGGRGAGATGTTTCACCTGCTTTATGGCTAGAGTGCTTGTTTCATTACCAAGTGGGAAGTTCTGAGTTCCAGTTCTTGATCTAAGCCCTACACATTGGCAGAGATTGGAGAAAATAATTGAAACAGCTTTGTTTATCTGCAAKATTTAAACATAACTTCARAGGKTTTTTTCTTCTTTGTTTTTATTATGCATTATTACTGCCTTATTACCTTAGTGCCTGTATGTAATGCAATGTAATGTAATACTACCATTACAGAATATTACATTATTATCACATATTAACATTATGACTGCTAGCTCAGCATGATGGCTATTACTGATCATCTTGTAAGGGTCTTACCTATCACCAACTGCTAGCTACAGCAGTGTGTAAAAGTTATGGTAATCAGTGTTGTAGCATCCTGACGCTCTAACAATTTTATTTTCCCCTACTAGCCTGATTTCAATACCTGTAATCATGAAGAATCAGTCTCACWATATTTCTCTAGGCATAGTGTCAGCAAACATTCAGCTTTTATACATTCACAGTTTTATTAAAAAATGGCACCTTGTATTAGCCAGGAGCATTTTTTATATTTCAGTTTCTCTATCTCAACTAATTTATGTGATGATTTTATAAAACAAATMACATGTATTATATACTAGTACAAAGACAGTAAACTCCATTCTACTTGTACTCTGAATAAGATCTGAATATASCTAAGAGCTGAAATATATATTTTTTCTGATCATGAAAAATAATGAACTAGTCAAACCAAGAAGTTCTTTTTACCTTATTTTTTACCTCACCATTTATGAGATCAGTAATTAACACAGGTTTGACTGTAAATCTAAAGTAAGAGATAGCTTCTGGTAGGGAAGTTCTTGCACTTTCTTTTATGTAACTATCCAACAAATCTGAGAGTGTCGTAAGATTTAAATTCAATCAGTCAGGGTGTCTGTTGAACCTACTGCTACAGATCATCAGTGCTCACATGAGCTTTCAACAAAAGATACTGGAGTGGACAGATTAAAAAGAAAAAAAAAACAGACAAAAAACCTTTCCACATAATGACAAACATTAGCCTGCAAAATATGTGGAGATATCATAAATATCCTAAGAATGCTAGGAAACCAAAAAGTATCACTTTTTTAGCAAAAACRGACACCTTGGAACATAAACTACAGTTTTGGAAGACACAGAGGTTCACAGACCTTGTGTAAACTGTAGGGCTTTGGTCTAGTTAGTCTAATTGAACTTCACRGGAGTAGCTGTGCTTATTTGATGGACTGAGCCTACACGGGAGCCCACGTACTTGTCTGAATTGAGAAGATTTTGGGTTGAGCACAGGATGATGTCTACCAGAAAGAAAGGAATTGTACAAATCACTTACCATATGCTGCTTKTGCAGGGATGACACATCAAGCAAGCAAGGCTGCCATTCTGCTGGTGGTGCGTGTGCAGAAGTAGGACAGTTATCTGCGTGTACCTATCAAAGTTTAGGTCATTCCTGACTCAACATGGGCTTGCAATCCATTTGCATGTGAGAAGAGAGCTTGCACTTGAGTAACTCACCATCCACTCACCTGATTCACTAATTACTCCAAAAAAATTACACACTGACTAGAAAATGTAGTATTGCAGTGGTGTTAGCAGGCAAAAGACCTCGAAACATTTTTAGAGAAACTTAGAAAACATTCTGCCTTGTAGCAGTGTCTGACCATGACAGTGATTGTTCTTGCACACCGTTCTACTGGGCTGGAAAACACCTTCTTCCCATGGAGCTTCTCACACCTTTTCACACCATTTTTTACAAAGGCCATTGTATTTATTTAGTTAAGTTTCACATTAAGCACATCATGTTTGTTTGAGAGGAGAGATCAAATGAAACGATATGGTGGCAGCTGGAGAAGCCGTGAAGGCAGGGATGTTTTCTGAGAGGCTGAGAAGGACTGACAGATACAGAAATGTTTGAGTCACAGAAAGGTACTCACTTTTTGAAATCTCCTTCCTCCTCAGCACTTCATCTCCTTATAGGATGAAGGAGAAAGATGATGCAGAGCAAAAAACTGTTAGTATCATACACTGTCCATCAAATAATGATTTGAAGGAGAAATCTTATCAGATTTACTGGGTGAGAAGGTGTCTTCCATTTTTTGGACTTGGGAGCATAGCCCTTCTAGTCCACCATTACACATCTSGTAGCAGGCAAATGTTCAAGCCTAACAGAAGAGGAGAAGGGAGGGCAGGGAGGAACGAGGTCCAGATGGATAAGAGGTGCTTATCTACCTGGGCCAGCAGTAGGGGAAGACAGAAGATAATACTTTGCAAAATGCGTGGTGCAAATTTGTTTGTCAGCTGAGCCTCTGTAGTAGGGGTCAGAGGAAGTGAAGTGCTTTCTCTTGCTGAGCTTCTCTCCCTTTCTGCACATTGCTTTCTGGGGCAGCCTTTGTTTTAATGTCGCTACATAGATCCCAGAATCCTACCACCTCTTTGCTGTTGGATTAATCCAACACATAATATTGGCTTGAGTGCACACGCATTTGTCTTGCAAGAAGCCTTGAGTTTAAAGAAAKAAAAAAAGGAAGAAACAAAAAGTGAATCAAAATTTAGTAATTATATTTAAGCTGCTGAGCTTCTAGTAAAACCCCCTGCACATGTGTTTGTGTTTTTCTGTGTATATCAGAATATGCTGCAAGAGGGCACGTAGCCTTAGTGAATGTGATGAAACTCCCTTTTTTTTTTCTTTTTAATCAGTTACATATGTTTATTTGAGTGCTTAAAYTGCCCTATGCCATGATATGATTAAGTTGACAGGAAGTAGATAGATAGATAGATATCTTTCTTGTTAGTTACAATGTGATTTCTCTCTTCACAGTCTTATTTTATCTTGTGATATATTAAAAGCAAGATAAATACAAAGCAGGCATGTCTGACCTGTGTCCGGTGCTGGTCTTTATTAATAATCAGATCATTGACTTAAATTACTTTGAGGCTCTTCACGTTAATGAAAGAAGCAATACAGACATTCACTGACATGAATTGCTCCCAAGGTGTTTCCTGAACTAGTGAACTTGTCCAAAGGAAGAGCAGCAGAAGGTATTTAACCTGTATTCCCAGCTCATCTATTTTCAACTGTCGACTRAGAGACTTTGGATGCTTTTCCTTGGTTTTGTCTCTAAGGAAATGGAATAAACAGATAGAAGAGAATCTTTTACTCAGCATTGAACAACATTTTCTAGAGAAGTGTGCAGTAAGATATATTCCACTTTGAACAGATTTCCAATAAATCTGGAACAGCACAGGGGGTAGAAGAGATCAATGAACCATGCTGAGTAACAGAATGACCTTACAGCACGCAGGAAGAACATCTCATTGGTGTTTATTTTTAGATGACAACTGTGTTGGACTGACTTTTATTTTTTGGCAAARATAGTAAGAACAGAAGTGGCATAAATAACACCTATGGTGACTTTGAATACATCAGAAAGGAATTCAGTTAGGCCTATTAGTTAATATACACTGTTAACATCATTGTAAATTCAACCATGTGCAGTGGTTAAGGACTGAATTCCATGGGGAATAAATCACAGCACTGGCTATTTTGCATAAAGCTGGAAAGGAGCAGTTTGGAGAGTGCTGAGGAAATAAAACATCAGGTGCAGTAGAAGTTGGCAGTGACACAGATTTTCACTGAGCCTTTAGAGAGGGGATGGAAAACAGAGGTAGCTTCAGAATAATCATTAAAGGAATGGAAAGGAATGAGAGAAAAGATAGAGTAAAGAGTAAATGCTGCAGCCACATTTTAACAGCACTTGTTTCCTGTCTTATTTAGGCAATTCACTTTTGAGAAAAAGATAAGGAATTATAAAATTTACTGTTTTATAACACAGCATGCTTTTATATGTGCTGCAGAAGAGATCAAAGCAAAATGTCCACCCTAATCTTGGCTAAACAAGGAGCAGCATTTCAACAGTACACATTCCACGGTGCTATTTTTTATGTTTTTGTTATAAATGGCACAATATATTTTTTTCTTAAAACTTCAGCTCTTGGAGTTAACTTTGTTTTTGTCATTCTTACTTGGAATGTTAATTTTTTTTGCATGTTAAAAATATGGCCTGACTTTACCTCTTGTTTTTAGACAAAAAAGCAAATAAAAATAAATCTTAACTCATTCTTCTTTCATTATTTTCACTACTTATAATTTATTTATTATGTGCATTTTACTGATATCTATTTATATTATTATATATGTCTATTTATCTGCCAGGAATTATTAATGCTTTCAGTTGCACTACTGCACTTTTCCCTGTTTAGCATATTCCACTACAATGGGCACAGTAAAATTAGAGTGCCTTGGTTACATGTTGAGTATTGTTGCAACGGAAATGAGGAAGGAAGGAATAGCTGCTTACGTGAATGCAGATATCCGAGCAGAGACTYAGCACAGACATCAAGTCTGTGCTCCTTAAGGGGAGTAAAGAGGACTCGGACACAGCAGGAACAGCTGCTTTCAACGTGGCTGCTAAAAGCTGGTTCTTGGGAGGGGGGCAAGGGAAAGGCTTTCTGTATTTTCAGCCTGGTATATTTTGACTMAGGCACCGATTTTGCGTGATTATGTCATCCCAAATGCGTTTTCAAAGCTTTTCCGACTGAAGTGGGCATGCACTGGAGCCTTGGGAGTTTTACTTYGCAGACTTTCTTTGTGCATTTCCCATTTCAGCAACTTACCCCACAAGGGAACAGCTAACTTCGTAAGAGAGATATGGGGACCCTCCTCCTGCTCCACCATTGCAAAGTCATCTGAGAAACAGGAGAAGGGAAGAGGAATAGTTTGTAAAGTGCTACACAGTTCTTAAAGTCTTTGAGAAAGGGAAATAGGAAGTGATACGGGAAAATTATATATTTTTCTGTATATGTTTTAGTTAACAATCTACTAACATGGGGCAGCCATTCTCTGAAGACAGAAAAAAAAAYGATCCAATTAAAAGCAGATGACAGGGAAAAAAATTATTGTGAGTCTAGACTTAAGCTTAATGACTCAAATTCATACAAACTCAAAATTAAATATGCTGACATATAAGGCCTTTTTCTTTAATTTAAGGGTAAACATTCTGCTGATGCTTGAAAGAGCTGGATGTGCTTTGCATACTTTTTCTGCTTTTTATTAAAAAATAAAGTTAGAAAAAAATGAAAAAATCTCTTATAGAGAAAGGACTTGAAAAAATAGAGTACACTTTCTCTGCAATGGACAATCTTAAATCTCACAGTTGAAAATATAACATATAATTTAATAATAAAGCAAAAAAGACAAAATATTCTTTTTATGCTTCTTTTAACATGCTGACTGTGATATAGAATTAATTTATTCTACAATACGATCCTTAGCCTAGGGAGAAACTATTATTCTCTATTAAGTTCTGTAGGATCCTACCACATATTTATATAAAATTCAATCGATTTCARCCCTGCTTTGTTCAATGGAACTTTTCCAAAAGTTTCATTTCACAAAACAACAGCTGTTCTAATGGAATATAAGAAGCCCTAATACAAAATGTAGAACTGTCCTTAAAAGTTTCATTGACATAAGTAGCAAAAATTCATAAGGCTACAGTAGAATAACACAAGTTTTGTTCTCTACTCCTGAAGCCAACAGAAATGGTGCAGTTTGKGTCCATACAGTTAAACTGCCTTCTAGCCAAAATATGGTGACCACATCCAACTGCCAATCGGGACGGTTTCTGTTCTATCCTCCAAAATATGCCTAGGCATTTTGGATAGTTAGCATGCTGATTTATTAATTTTGCTAGTTCTCCTGGGGCAAATGTGCCAAGAACCAGGCTAACAGTTTAGGAATATGAACAATCACCATGTACTTTATTTGTTTAGATGCAACTCTAAAAATATATAGCTTATACAAATCAACTACTKTTAGCAGTCAGGAGTATGACCAAGGGGATATGCAATGGTATTATCTAGCAAAGAAGGAGATTAGCCATCCAGGAGGTATGTATACAATGATTTTAATAGTTTGTGTTTACTGGTAGCTTACAAATTCCACTGTCTAAATGCAAGCACAGCAACAACAAATATACCTACATGTCAGTAATATTTAACTATGGAACAACCAAAACCGATTAATGATCCAGGGCAATCATAACAAGATAATTATAAGCTAAACATGGCAGTGGATTGTGGTAATCCTATAAGATAATGAAGGAGATTATGTAAACGGCAGTGGATAATTACGATAAACTCAGTAGCACACAGTTGTTAGCAGCATAGTGTTGTGGTTATGACAGACACACTTCCACTGAAATTCCCAAGCTTACTGGGGACTCAGTGTACTAATGTCAACAAGACCCCTTCATCAGCCCATAGCCAACCTTGCTTACCTTACCCCCGCTYGCAGCACCAGGGGCCCCAGGGCAGCCTGTCCAGAGTGGTTTGGAGAAAGTGCTTGCTTTTGCCAACAGASAGTCTTCCACCACCAGTGCCTGCAGTGCTGATCCTCTACTGCTGATCCTACCTCGGTGATAATTTTGAGTTGTCTTTTACTTTCTTAAAATACCGTGGTGCACTGGTCACTTCCACTCTCAGTTGTCCAGGCTGTCTCCCACTGTTTTGCTGAATAAGTGCCAGTCTGAACRTGAGGGATTGGAGAGCCAGTTCTTTGAAACTGGCTTAGAGAAAGCTGATCCCTTTTGTTTCATTTACAGCTGTCTTAACCACACAGTTATTGCATTATTTTTCACATGTTCTATTCGTTACACTGTCTCAGCAGCTTGTTAGTTCAGCAATCCTGTTACAGTCCATCAAAACCTTAAGGCCTAGCAGTTATGCCTACTCAGCAACTGCATTAGCCCTGTCTTACCCTAAGCAATGTGARATGCAGTTTTGCAGGGTTTAGCAAGAATTTTACAATTAAACGGGCCCCACTCCAGCCCTATTAGAATTATTAGTGTCTGTTTGATAGTCCCCTTCCCAGTAGAATCAAGCTAGTCTGATGCCTTTTGGCCTGGGTTAGTTTAGTAGTTACTGCTCCCTTCTTCTGTCACAAAATCGAGATCACCTTTGGCATTTTGAAKTTCCTCTTACAGCTTCCCAACTTTATCACTGGAGAATCAAGACCATTCACAAGTTGTCAAGAAAACAATTCTGGATCAACRTCTTTTAGGAGCCTCTGAACTCCTTGTCAGCAAACATTTTGCAGATAGRACTATGGGAAAGTCAACGTAATACAAAACTGTCCTTTCTGTCTTCCAGGACGGTCTTCTTTGTGCTGAGCGACACTCAACGTCCACTTGATAACCTTATCTCAAAATCATACRCAAATTATTTTGCACTTCCAGACATGGGTGAGAGTGACTGATTTTTAAACTGAGACATCTCCTATCTCAAAGGCAAGATGTTGGGAAGGCRCATTACCTCCTAGTGATCACAGTGTTACACAGGGCTCCACGCAATGACCAAATATGTTGCTGTATGGCTGGTGCCCAAGAAAGCCTCCTCTATCCTAAAGGATTTGCTTACTGTTTGATCAAAGGACTGAGTAGGGCAAAGAGCAGATGGTGGCTTCGGTGGCTGCAGAGTGACAGCACCAGGATTAGTCCCAGTGTGAACAAGCAGAGTGACAAGCCAAGAAGAGGAGGATATGGTTGACAAAAAGCATTTCCACAGGTGACCTGCTGTAGAAATAGCATATGGTTAAGGAGCTTGCAGACTGGTGTATTGATTTAACATGGTCTATGCTCCTTGGCACCAAATGTAGAGCAAAAGAATTAGAAAAAAAACAGTATTTAAATAAGAATATTCTGCATGTGTTTCCAAAGGAGACCAAAAAAAATAAAAATAAAATAGGAAATAACTGAAGAAAGAAAACTCCTAACCCCAGGAAGCTGGGCTCCCCCACATAATTTAAACTCTGTACAAGTGCCTGAGAAACCTCAAATATTGAAAATGTCTTCAAACATTAATAAAGTACTGTATTTATTCTACACTAGAGGAATGATGTGATACCTGATATGGTCAAAATATCCCTCCCGCCAATATTTGAATACCAGATGTAAATTTGTGTGCACCTTAAGCCTCTTTTCAGGCCTGCATGTGCAGATGGAAGTCATAAGTCTGTGTTTTAATTAAATATAGAATGTGCACCCACTCTTTGCACATTAAACATTAATGACAAGAGTGTGACATAAGTGCATATTTATTTGTTTAATAAATGCAGTCCATGGATTTGAAGGTTGTGTTGACATCATAGACTATTTTCCTCCCCAGTTTTATTAATGTTTTTCCAACCTGTTTCATATTTCTCTAAAATGAGGCCACTGCCACTCCCGAGAACACTTTTTGGTGATGGTTACAATCAAGTGAGAAGTTGACAGCAGACAGAAGGAAGTAAGCAGAGAAGAACGTTTGCCATACAAAACATCATTGTTGCTGAAGTTAATTAAATTAAAAAGAAAGTTCTATCAATGCAATCTCATTTGCCCCCTTTTTGTTATATTTGAAACCACTCACTGTCTGTGAAATTAAGCAAGTGCATCAAAGATTTGATAGGACTCTCTGTTTCAGCAAAACTCTTTTGCGTCACTTAATGACTTCACTGTAGGTATCATCTCAACAGGAAGGAAGGGAAAAGATATTTAAGCACTTCAAGATTTGACCAGTGCCTGAATATGTACTGGACAGCCTTATGCTGTACAAAAGTTTCTATTGAATATCATTTTGTTTTTGTTTTGTTTGTTTTATATATCAGCTCTTTGATGTAAAGTCTTATTTATTGGATTATTTAAGTTAGTTTGTAGCTCACTCTCACTTAGCATGACTCTAACAAACAGAATTATGATGCTTTTAAAGAGACCTTTAGAGTTCAAAAATTATCCAGTTTTCCTTTTACCATCCATATAAGATTCTTCAGGCAAATAAGTGAAATGATTTACATTCAATATCTTTAGAAAGGGTTTTCACTGGATATAAGGCATCTTTACATAAGTATTGCTGAAAAAAGGTGAATTCAGCAGTCCTCAGATGCTTAATGAATTACTCATAGTGTTCTAAAGTAGTTTTCTGATTAAGAAAATAACATATTATTTGTAAGAGCTGAAGCATGACAAAAGAGCTCAGCAGTTTTGAACAGGAAATCAGAATCAGAATTTGAATCAGAAAAATCAGAAAATCAGACAGAACCAAGACAGATGTCTCATTATTTGGTGAGGTTGTTTTCATTTTAAGGAAGACTTCAGAGTATGAAGAGTAAAAAGCCAGAGGAAAGGAAAGGTCAGTGGGAAGGATGGTAGAAAAAAGAAGAAAGAGCAGGAGGAGGAAGGGCAGAGGTCAGTGGAGGAGTGAGGGTTGTAGAGGAGCGATCAGAAGAGTGAACAGCCTTTTTTCTGAGAAAGGGAGTTGAACACAAAGTGTAGACTGAATGGAGGAAAAGCAGAAGTGAGCAAATGAGCAGTCTCCATATTAGTATTAAGAGGAACCACAGACCACAGACTCTAGTGGAAACAATTACTATTACTGGTAACAATAATAAATATTCCATTTTTGGCTATCTTCTCACAAGGATGTCATTGGTGTGAGACACAGCTTTATACTGTGGATATGTTTTTATGCTTTGGGAGTTTTAAATGCCTCATTCAGTCTGCACAGATTTGTGAGCTAGTCAGTAGCTGTTAGCAACAGTTAAGACAAAATTTGTCTGTGGGCTGACTTCATTGTCTTTCCTAGAATTATACCAGAGTTCACATTTGGTCCCTGGTGCACACAGACCTAGATAAAATTTGAAAGGGTATCCTCAGCGTGAAAAGCTTTCTTTTCAGAGTGAGTTCAGAATCAGTTATCATGCCCCCTTTTCAGTCTCTTTTTGCCTTTTTTTTTTTTACTTTACATGCATTAAACAGCCTAATCTTTCCTCACCTCTGTTCCTTGTCCTGTTCTGCTGCACCTTCTTTTACAAGAACCATTTACCTATGTTTTCAACTATTTTAAAAATCAAAAGACATCCAAAATCCATGCAAAGCCGCATTCTTTTACTCATTCCAGTCCTGCTTCTCTTGCCACAGAATGTCCACAGCTGAAAAGAAGTTATTACTTTATGAAATAGCATACTGCTCTGATTACAGCCTACTTAATTACTAACACCTACAAATAAAATGMATTAAGGCTGCCAAATTTTTCAGCCTTTTTCAAGGCACTATGGAAAAAAGCATTGAGAGCTATATAGGTTAGTTTAGTGGATATTTTAAAAGATTTACCACTGATTTTTAGCATAGTGCTGAAAATTTTAAGATCCTCAAAGAAGGAAATTTGGTGCTACTATTTCCGTTCTTTAGAAAATGATCATTATTTTCAGAAAAGTCATATTTTTTCCAATAGATTTATTTAGTTTTAATGAACCTGAAAATATTTCTCTCCTACATTCTGCTTGCAGAGCTGAAGCACAGAATTTAAATGATTCTCTCTGACTTAATGTGTCGGTGTCAGGTAATATTCTTCCTGAGACACTGACTGATGCTTAGCAAAATACTGCAGCAGACATCTGTGGCACAGCTTCACAGTTAGTTCAAAAAGCTCCAAAATAATCAATGGGAAGAAAAAAAGGGAACTACTAAAATGTGTAATACTTACACTTGAAGTGTGCTCCACGGTTTGATTCTGCTGATGTCTATATCTTCAAACCCAAGTATAAAGTAGATGTGGACAAGTATGACAAGTTGCAGCTAAATGGAGAATGGTTCATTATTCATATCTTATTTTACTGCTTCATAACTTTCTGAGTGTAAATCTATCATGCTGTAAAGAGAGAGGCTATAGGAAAAAATCATTTTAAATTGGACTAGACCACATAAGCCCATAGACATGCGTAGCAGAGAATGGTATTGGAAAAAGAAAAAACTTCATGTTGTCACCTTGTGTTGAGGCTGGAACTGTAAGAATTAAAGTATGTATGTGCTGAATTGTTAGTATGAGACCTAAACTTTGTTAAATTTGGAATCTCTCTGATGAGTACCACTGCATACCACACTTTGTAAGGAAAAGCGCATAGTAGTTATTGAATTTTTCTTTTCTCTTTATCTTTAATTGAAATCTCTTTTGTTAGTAGTATTCATTAAAAAGAAGCAGCCTCTGGAAACAACGTATTTATTTTTTTAGAAATACATATTAATAGACTAGTTAGTGTGTATTTGTAGGAGATT
>NW_028186701.1:2765809-2796745 GCF_003343005.1 Rhea americana
AGACTCCTGGTGTCCTAAAATTCTACTAGCCTATATAGAGAGAGTTCTAATATATAAAAGCAAATAAATAGAAAAAAGATCTAAATTTCCAGAGAACAGGAATAATCTCCAAGCTTTTACATTTTGAAAAGTAGTCCCCATTTGGACACTAGGCAATAAAATAAAAATGAAAAGCTGGGATAAAAATTAAAAGCTTAAAATTAATTCAAGAGAAATTGCCTTCCTTTCATAAAAAGCATTATCTGTCACCATTAGTAAAATCAGAAGAGACTATTGCAAAGAAATAGCCAGTCTCTATATACATATCGTGTAGGATTTAACCTACTAAAAATAACAAACAGAAAGAAGCAATGATACCAGTCAGTCAGTAGATAAACAGGGCACAAATGGTTTGCGTGTCACCCAATGTTCACTAAATGTAGTCAAGAGTTGGGCCATACAGAGCCAAAATACTTGTACAGGAAAAAATAGAAACATTTGAGTTTATTCTTTGCCAGGCTAACATTCAAGAGGAGGGGAAAACACCTCTCAGTTGTTTTGAAAGTTATTACTTTAAAATGCATCAGAAACTGAATAACTACAGGTGACCAAATGTTACAAAGTTCAGGTTTCAAATGAAACTTACTCCTTAATATTCTGTAAGGTAATATATAGTGTTTTGACCAGGTCTAATTCATGGCAGTGAAATGTATTGCAAATAAGAGGTATTAGTTTAGAACAGCTCACTCAGTCTAAAATTCATGTCAGTAAATAGGCTCATAAGGGACTAGCACTCGAAACAAATGTAGGTCTTGCCACTAACTTCAGCAGGATTTAGATTGGTTAGAGCAGGTCACAAAGACGCACAGTGTGTCTTGTRTTGTAACAAGGGGTGCCACACAGAGAACAGGAAAAAGATGTGTTGCAGATTTTCAAAGCACAGCCTGATAAGATTTTGCAGTTTTGCCACAAACAGGACCAGTGTGAGTATGCCATGTGCCCATGGAGAATATTAGAATATCAAAAAATGGTCATCACTGTTCCTATAACAGAGCTAGTGGAATTGTCCTCTCATCCTCAGAACCAGCAAGTAGTCAAATCTAGTCAGCCTGGTCCGCGACTCCTACGATTAGTATAAATAGTCAAAAATACCATGAATCGTTCTTGGACACTCAATCACTACTATTTGAAAGCAATTGGAAAAAGTATAAATCTTCATGTATCTTAATGTCACAAGTGCTATAATGTCTATCCATTAACTTTGCTTTAATAAACACTATCTGCTGTGCTTTCTTTGTAGGTATGTTGATAGCATCATTCTGCTTTTCTTTCGCTTTCTCTGTGTTTTAAGGTTTTCCTACAATCTTCAAAGGCATCAGATATACTAATGGAGTAGTACAAAAGGTCTGTAATTATTTTCATCCCAGTGTCAATGCCTACATGTTCTGAAGGAGGGAAATAAACTGAATGCTGGTCTAAAGATATGCTTTCCCTTTAAAGAACGGGCGAGGCAGAAGGAGTAGATTGATGTTAGATGTTTAATTTGGATTTTTTTAATATGCGATCAGTTTTAACCCCAAATCATCTGTCTATGTCTTTGTTCCTATAACTTTTAAGAAGGCAGTGGTTCTCCAAGTGTTGTAGGAACCATAATTATTTGTTTCCTCATTTAACTATATGGCATTAGGTTAGAAAGATCTGCAATTTTATATTTATAGCCTTTGGAAAGTTACTAGTCTGAGATTTTTTTTTTTTTCTCCCACTTATTCTGGTTATCTAGTCAGTCATTAAAAATACAAAGCATTTAAGATGTTAATACAAAATAAGGAACAAGACTGTCTGCATGTCTGTGGGTAAACCAGATTCTAGTAGCCCAGACCATAGCTGTGTTAAGGTGCTGATGAATGGCAAGGTCAGTCACTTTTGCTTACATAGTCATTGTACTAATAATAACACCTAGTCTCAATTTACTATAGATTTAAAAAGCACTTTACAAAGGAGGTCAGGCTCTCTGAGAGAGATGGAAGCAGAGATGGCAAGTGACTTGCTTGAGGTCATTCATCAATGACAYGAGTGGAGAAGGGTCTCAGGGATTCCAATTTAATGCCTCAGCTCAGCTGACACTTCCTAGATTTGCTCTCACAGCTCAGCATTACCACAAACATGTATTCACATTTATTGCCCGTTTGAAATATATTAATTTGATCTGTGYTCACAACCCTTCGGATTTGTTTCCTAAGAATACTGTAGTGAACAAACTTGCTGACTGAAGTGGCTGCCAAAAGCAGCAGATTTTTCAGTCACTGCACCAGATTGAAAGTGATAATTGTGAAAACTGGGAACGGTAAAGTAAAAGAAGGATCATCCAGACAGGGGATGGACAACTGTTATATGCCTTATGTAGCTTATTAAATAGCTGCAATTCAAAATTACACATATTGATTACTTGAAGCAGTATCCATAGCAGCTGATGATCAATTTTTTGGCTTGAGTTGGTCCTCATGAGGCATTTGTTCAGCAACGTCAAATCATAAATATATTTGTGAAAATTGCAACCTGTTTGCATGTGACTCACAAGCATAATATAAAAGGAAAGAGAGTGAATAAACTGTGCACCGTAACTGAGATTCACATTATTACAAAATCCTTTGACATTTCAGATGTCTAAAAATGCTGATGTAAAATTGTAATCCTTTTTTTTCCCCTGTATTCCTTTTATTTTATTTTATTTTATTTTATTTTTTTTGCTCTCAGTGCACTTAAAAATCCATAAGTCATAGAATCCATATTGGTGCTTGAGATTTGAAGACATAAAAGACACAACAGAAGGAAATGAACAAGCTGTGTTTGTAATGAAGCTGTGCATGTGGAATAACATTTATTGGGCCTTCTATGAAGGAAGTTTATTCACAAGAAAAGTGGTTAATATTTGATTTATTGAGATAGTTACATTTTTCATTTATACAGAATAGTAAATCATTTAGGGGATTAACTTTATGTCTCCTGGTACCATGAATTAAAGGGTTCTTTAAATCTAATCCTAAAAGGATTCTGCAAAAGCACATTAGAAAACAGGGCACACCTCATGCTACAGGAGTTTTCCAACACTTCAGTACTTTACAGATGTGTAGGCAGCAAATTACAGCATTCAGGTTTTTGGAGTGTTTGCAGATCATCAAAAGTTATCCTTTACCTGCATACCTCCACTTGGCAAAAAGTTATAGTCGGTTGTCAGCTTTTATACGCCTTAGTACTGAGAAAATATTACTTCTTAATAAAATTTAAAGAAATATAAAAATACACTGGAGACAAGGAATAAAAACAAAATCACTGTAGATCTTGAAATAAAATTAATAACGATACCTACTATATAAAATATATCAGCATCAAAATTATGTACATGCTATACTTTAGCACAACAAATGGTTCAAATTCATGAAACAAAAAAAAATCTTCTAAACATAATGTCTCATAATATATGCAGGATTTCTCAAACACAACTTTTAATCTTAGGTAAAAATTAAGTATCTCAATTATTCCCTTGATAAATAAAAAAATAAAATGAAGATAGTCAGAAAATAAATCAATGACTTTTGTGTAAATTTGGAGGTAAGCTCCAGATTTTTTAACTGGACAAGCTACTCTAATATTACACAGAATTTATAGGTGTCCCCCATAAGCTCCCTGACCAGCCAGTAGGAAAACATACAACTTATAGCTGCCAACAGCCTCAAGAAATCATCTGAAACTGTCCAAATCAGAATAAACTGTAAACAAATTGTTCCTGAAGACTGGTTACCTAACCCTCTTCCTAAAAGCTTTCAGTTCTTACCTTTCTTTGGCAATGTATTTGAATGCCTTCCCATTATCCTTCCTTCCTGGCCTTGCCTTCCCATTTATCACTTTTCCTTTAATATTGAAGCTATATTTGCCTTAATTTAGCTCAAAACTTTTTCTTATCCTCACCATAACAGACATGGTAATCAGCGTATTCCTTTTCTGCTGCTTCATCGGATGTGTTGGAAGACTATTACCAAGYTTCCCCCACCTTTTCTTCTCTCAATTAAGCTGTCCCATGTCTTCCCTTTTTAGTTTTTTTTCTCCTCTCCTCTTAGGTTATGTTTTCTTTCCTCTGACCATTGCTATTTCTCTTCTCTGGTCTCAGATGGACACACATCATTGCTGAAGTGCCTTGTCAAATTTAAATCCCTGGTGGGACTTCCCAGTAGTTAAACAGAAAAACAAAATTATCTCGTTTGCCTTCCAGATGCTACTGCTATCTCTCCACAGAGCTTGTAGGTTAGATACGGGTTTTTTTTTTGCAATAGTTTGACAAATATGATTCATGTTTGAGTTTGACCTCTATCTGATATCTTTTATCACAGTGTTCCAATTTGCTAAGTGAATAAATCAAGAATGGACATGTTTCCTAAGTGCTGACATTTGGACTTAAGTGATATCTTTCTATCTGTCCCAGAAAACTCTTATCACATTTTTAACTGTATTTTTTATGGATAAGAGGATGTTAAAAATATGCCAAATATCAAATTGCAGTTGACATTCTGAATGGCTTCCAATAAATGTACAGCTATTWCAGTTTTGTTGCGTTTAGTATTTTGTTTTTTGTATATTTTCGTTGTTATTTTTCACAGTGTGCCCTGTAGGGCAAGAATTATCTGTTTATTATATCTGAATCTACTCAATACATTGCCTAGCAAGAAGGGACACAATATTTCGGGAGCTGGTCCAGTAGGTACTATCAAAATGCAAACAATGGCAAGAAAAAAGTAATATATTCAAGTGATCTACTTATTTAAAAAAATAAAAGATCATCTTTATGACACCACTTAAAAAGCGTTAAATTTTATAATATGGTATTAAAAAGAGAAGAATACACAAATTAATGCAGAGTATACAACCTACAATCAAAATAGCTAAAAAAAATGCATTGAAATCTTTGTGTTACCTTAAAACATCTCTGAACAGAGGAAATACTTCCTTCTTCAAACATATATAGCACCATTTTTACCATTTCAAAGCTACATCTGTAGCTTTAGCCTTTACTTATACCCTACTGCTTTTCTACCATCTAGAAAGGGATGCAAATACATCTGGTAACCACCTGCCAGTAGTCTCCTAAATCAGACTACTGTCATGGTTCCTAAATCCTAAGATCATCTTTGAAATAAAGTCTTCAGTGTAACAGCATTGCTGCTGTCTCACCACTAGAAAAAAAAAAATCCAATTTACTTTCCTCTTTAGATCTGCACAGAGAATGAGTCTACATCAAATTGTTATGATCAGGGAAGATATTGCTTGCAGCAGTCTCTCACAAGTTTCAGAATGACTCACAAGGATTGAAAAACTGTATGTGCATCAGCAATAGAGAAAAAGGGAAGAAACATAAAAAGGAGAAGAAATGAATGATCTGAGACTTTGGTTTTAATGGACASAAGTAAATTTCTGAGCAAAAAAGACAAATGAAAAATATATAAACACAGTTCTTATTTCTTAGGTAGAAATAAACATTTTGAAATGTAACTACTAATAGTACACACGTATATTCAGAAATGTCTCTGTTCCAAATGATATCTCTATTTACAGGCTAACTTCTATGATACTTTTTCTAATGATGTTGGGGAAAYGTTACTGAGAGTTCTAATGAGGGGAAAAATCTTGTGATTTTTAACTGAATTTTAGAACACTTTTCATAGCAGTCTGTGAAAATCTAATTAAAGTTCATTGCAATTTTCTAAGAATATTCAATAAATTTCGCTCCTTGTAAAAAAGCAATTCAGAGATATCAATGACCAGAGAAGATAGCCAGTTACTGCAACAAAACCTTTCCACAAGAACTTATATAAAGAAAAATTCCTTTTCCCCAAAGTACCACATAAGCACACCATCTCTGCATTACTTTTTAACTGAAGTGAATAGTTAAGCTAATTTTAAAGAACATTTTCTCATTTCAACACACACAAAGTTGTGCATATGTTGTGTCAGGATGAGTTTATATCCTCAAGATTTTCCTTCCTTCATCAGAAATGTATCAGAATTCTTTTCCTTTTCTAACGAAGTCAGAGTGAGCATCCTATGAATCACTGCTAATTCAGGGAGGAGAATATTTTTGTTTTATTACCAAATGCAACATATTTTTGTGTATTGTATATATGAAAATATAGTAATTAAAAAGCTTGGTGCACTGTTATGAGTGACATTTTATGAGTAATGTTTGGTATGTGTGGTACTGCACAAGCACAGACAGCTTTGCTTAACTACTGTACTAATAYTGTGCAGCTAGGACTCCTTTAGTAATTCTTCTTTGTCTCCTGCACCGCTGAGTTATTGGAGTTTAAAAATAGTGGTCGTCCAATATGAGCAGTCAGTATTCAATCTCAGGACTCCTGGAGCTTCCCTATATGATATTCCTACACAAGATCAGTTAAGTCTACACTGTGGAGAAGTCTTCACAGGGTTTCTGTGGGACAAAAGTTGCTCTCATGCAAGAGCACTGTCACAGAACCAGACACCTAAGGTACTCAGGAGTCACTGTCACAGCCCTATTTCTGAAAAAAATAGGACTATGCTCACCAGTGCTATTCAATGAAATACATGACCACCTGGGAAAATAGTTACTTGGATCCACTACTTCCAGAGGGATAACCAGTAACTTTGTCAGATTCACGCAGACTCACCTGGAGCAGTGGACTAGAGAGAAGGTGGGGAACAATTACGAAAAGCAAAACATAATTCATAGCTCTAGGTTATATCCAGAACAAATTATTTCCCAAGTTCTTCAGCATCCCTCTTAGAAACCACCTTTTAGAGGCACTTTTAGTACCTTCTAGCTAATTTCCTCAGGACAGGACTTTAAGCTAGTTTCTAGYGCTGGCAATCCAGCCATGCTCATGGGACTGTTCTGCTCTGGGACTGTTTGGCCTCAAGTTTTTTGCTTTGTATGATCTCTCAAGAAGTCATCTTAGATGTCAGCTTAGAGACATGATGTCTGAGCTTGCATGGTAAGTGTACTGTAGGCACTTTCTCCACTCCAGGTGGTAACTTCCTCCTTCTCTCATGCTATCCCCTATTAKGTTTATACTGCTTTTCCAATGCATAAGTAGATTGTGGGATTTTCCTCTTGTCTTTAAGACACAGACTTTTTGTCTAGCACTCATTTATTTACCTTAATATTTTACATTTCTACTACCTTCCAACTTTCAGCCCAGTTTGAATGACTTAATCATGCATTTATAGTGTTTTTATTGCTACAGTTTTACTAATCTTCTCACTACTGATATATACAACAAGGTTGGCAATGTTTAGCAAGTTCTTMGCTTCCGACATAAACCCAAAGTTATCTATGGGCACAGTGTTAGACCTGTGGGAAGGCTAAGGTTTTGTTCACTCTTCTCCTCACTACTTCTAACTCCTGTTTCAGGACTCTGACTGCCATAATACGTACTACTTGCCTGCCCTAAAAGGTTGTTTCTTGTAGAGCTGTTCTGCAAGAACTGTATGCTGCAACTTTTTAAAAGACCCRCAGAAAATGTTGCTGGTGATCACGTTTCCACCAGTACCTAAAAGATATTGTGTCTGCTCTCGTCTGTCTCAGCGTATATTTCCAGTGCTTTTGGCATACAAGCTACTAGCACCACTGACTCAGAGAGCCATAACTTTAAATATATGATATAAAAAGTCTTTCTGTTACAGTACGTGAATAAACTGCAAGGTTATGTATTACAATTTATGAGAGTGARTTTTTAAAAATTTGTTTCCCTTTACTTTCTTAACTGTATAGATCATTCCATTGAATGATCTATCTTTTCATTCGATCTTCACTTCTTTTAACAGTATTTGTTCTTAAAATTAAAATTGATTTTGAACAATTCATCAGTGTCCTAGGAGCTTTTCTGATATTATTCCCACCTTATTTTTTTTCCACTCCACAGTCAACTAGCTCTCTGCAGCTCTTTTCAAAGTGCTTTGTTGTTCCAATTTTTCCTCTTAGAAAGGGTGTTAAGCACTAAGTAATTATTCTTTAAAAGTATATAGGCAGGCCAGTTTTATAAGGTTGAAATACAGAATACTAAAGAGGCATTACTTTCATGTATTTCAACGATATATCAAGTACAAAGAATATGCCTGTTCCATATTTGAATTTTTAGTTGTTACAATTTATAAAGAAAATATACTTTTATACTGAATATGTCAACAACATAAGTATTATTTTGTTTCATTACTGTATATGAATTCCCTTTATTTATTTGAATATTTTAATCTTTTTAATCTTTAAATGTTGAAAAGGAATATATGATGCATATATATACACTTTCCTCATCAAAGRCCATTAAAATAGCTGATAGTAAAAACTACACATTTAAACAAATAAATGTATTGTTAATTTTACAGAAYGGCTTGAAGTAGAACTTGTAAAGATTATATTTCCAAATGAGAAGATAAAACAGTTGTTTTCAAGAAATGACAAATTAGATGAGAAAAAAATCACAGGAATTACAACAACCATGTTTCTGTGGGATAAGATGTTCATTTATCTAAAGTGATGTGAAATGCTGAAGTAGTTAAAAGTCTCCATTAGCAAAGTGAATCTCTGCTTTTAAGAAAGGAAAAAAAAAGGGACGGAAACAGAAAAGCCTTTCACATGTAAAGGTTTTAAAGAAAGAAATGTTAATATACTCAATAAACACTATTGCAAATTATTAAGAAATTTAGATATTTAGAATCTACTGAAATATAACATACTACCATCAGTTTGATTACAGATTTTGTTTACTTTTAGTGATTGGTTAATCTTAAGCAAAATAAAATCTAATATATATGTGATTTTGTAAAATAATAGATGTCTCTACAATTTCAAAATGTTAATGCTTGCCTATTATTATTATTTTATATTTTATTTCAAGCCATAGATACACAGCTTAAGAAAGAAAAGTGGAAAATATTCTACTCATATAACAACCAAATTTCAAATGTTATTTTTTATGCTCAGAGTAAGATATTAATTTGATAGAAATTCTATATTTTTCTTCCAGTATTGAAACTGAAGTTTATTAAATGTATTTCAGCAACTTAAATTCATTTAAGCAGTATTTTATCCCTGTGACTAGAACTTATACCATATTGATTTTAAAATACAGCCTTTTTCATCATAGTATGATATATCATTTACACCAGGTAATTTAAAATGTATTTCTCTTTTTCAAAGAGGAGAAATAAAGACTATATTTGTGCCTAAAGTGTTTATACAAGTTTCCTTTTTCAGCACATATTGTAAAGGAAATGGCTATTCTTTTCATGCAATTTCTACATAGTGACATATTTCTTGTCGAAAGCACAAGCATGAAAATTAATTTTCTACAATGTGTTAGCTTGGCAATGTGCCTAAGAGGACTTTTCTTTGTCTTTACAAGTATTTTATGTTTAGAGCAACCCATTTTTCTTAGAAGCATTACAAGATCTTCAAGTAACTATTGCAATTATATACAGATTCATGGATTTTAAGGTCAGAGGGGACCATCAGATTTCTAGACTAACACTCTGTGCAATAGTTATGTTTAGATTTACTCAGTTACCACTGATATGAAACTAGCAACTAAAGCATATCTATTTTCCTACCTGGAAAGCACAAGTAGAAGCTTTTGATCGTCTCCTTGATCTAATGGTTATAATATTATGTATATAAATGAACATGCAGAGGGAGGAAGGAGGAAGGGCAGAAGAAAAAAAAAAAAAARGATGTTGAGAGCAAATTTCACAAGGCCAGTTCCAGCTTTCAGTTTAACAGCTCTCTGGAGTAGAAAAAATGAATATAACTCCTGAAGTTTCTCCAAAATATGGCACATTCAACAAGTAGGTCCTGGCCTCAAAAAGCCCTGTTAGACTCGATTCCTGAAACTAGTAGATTATGATGTTAATTGCAGCTTCCCAGTACCGCARCTCTTACGCACACGTCGTAGCAGAGTGAGATAGTATCGTCTTGCAGGAGCTGATGGAAAAACAGCGCTGTGCCACAGAGCCGTGCTACCACCTGGGCCATTCCTCCTCTGCTTCATAACAGTGTTCTGCTTTCCTCTGAAACATTTTAAAGTAATAAACACAACTTATTGGCAATTTTCTGACTTTTACAACTACCAAAAAGCTTTTAAGGTTGCAGTATTCTGATAGTATTAAACCCTAGGAATATACATTGCCAAAAAGAAAYGAAAAACTCAAAGATAGGTGAAAAACCAGCAGTATCATAACATGGCAACAAGCATAGATCATATGTTTTATTTCTAATAAAGACAGTATTATATGAATATGATGTTATCAGATGTTTATATTTAAATCAATAGGATGTTTTTAGTWGCTTAAATAAATTTACCGCACTGTATATATGTTTTTAAATGATAATAATTAAAATATTATTAGATACAATGTGCTGTACCACCACCAGTAGGGTGAGCTAAGACTGCACCAGAGCGTAGTGTTCATAAGACTAGCTTTAAAAATGTAAAAGCTAAATAAATCACATGGAACACCTGTTTAGGGGCTTACTAAAATGATTAGTAAGCTAGAAGCAGGAGGCTGGACTCAATGACCTTCTGAGGTCCCTTCTTTCCCACATGCATTATTCTGTRATTCTGTAAGTATCTCCAGGAGATGATAAATCCTATCATAAGAGATATCCTGGGCTCAGATTTTGCTTGGTTCCATAACATCAGGTCAGATATTTAACTTTTACATAACATAAGCAGATTAAGACAATTGAAAGCATAGCACGTGGGTGCTTCTTTCACAAGAGCAATACTCTCGGCCTTACTTTATTTATTTATTTATTTATTTATGATTTCACATTCATTTCACAGTCACAGAACTGAAAGATCCACCCTAATGAGCAGAAAAACAGAATCACAGAATATTTTTCTGCTTCTTCAATTCATGTAAGATTGCTTGTTAATTTATAGTTTGTATATATTATTCATCAAAGCACTCTGTTACTTAAAGCTCTATTTGAAGAAGTGTAATAAGGCTAAAAATAAATTYTTCAAAGTGGAAATTTGGATATGTTTTGCAAATAGCTATTTATAGCTGTCTCCACTAGTTCATTCAGGAATTTGGTTTCTAAGTTTTATATGTCTTATTCGATTAAATAGGTGAGAATRTTAATCTGATTTTCTTTTCAAAGCTCTACATATTAATCATATTTCTATCTAYTGGATTTTCTAAAATCAATAATAAGGTATTATTCACATTTAATCAACAAAGAAAGTATCAGTATAGTCATTTAGCAGAGATGGATTCCAGTATTCGGTATTCATTGTTACACATTGTTATTTAAAATAGGAAAAATAAAGGAATTAGAATTTCAAATCTTTCTCTGAAAGTCTTTATTTACATGAGGTAGTTAAATCTGCTATATACAAACTCTGAGTGTATCTAAGCTCATAGAATTTTTGCAAATGCAAAGTGAGAAAGGTGTGTACATTTTGTGAATCCTGTAAGATTAAAATTAATGGAAGATTTAAATTCAAGCAGAATAAACCCCCTACTTTAATCATAGAATCAAACAGCTGAAGCTACATGACCATACARATCTTGCATATAATCCCTCCACATAAGGACAGCATCTGGGAGGAAAGAAAAGTTTGGAGGCTTCTTCTGAAATACACAGTAATGGGTTTATCTATGAACTTTTCAGGGCTATAGAGCAGCTCCTTAAAAATCAAAAAGACAGTATCAGCACTGTAATATTGTGTTATAGTTATGATAACGGCTATGGAAAAGTAACAATCTTATATCCAAATCTACAAACCCTTATTTACCTRCTTGGCTTTACTCAGGCCAGTGGTCGCATTGAAGCACTAAGTTCTTCAGCACTTTTGACCTGGAACCAATTGCAACTGCTGCTCTAACGACTGATCATTGCAGTGTCCATGTTCTGATCACGGCAGCCTCTTCAGCTTTATAATCTCACACCAAGCCTTATCTGTATTTACAAGAGGTGACTTTCCTTTTTCATGCTAGTACTTTTTAAAACAAAATATGTCTTTACATGTAAGCACTAGAGATTTAACAGGAGGTAGCAAATGCTAAGGGCTTTGTGTGCAATCCACTCCCTAAGACTTATTAGCTGTAGTGGTGTATGAAGGACCAGTAAGCACAGTTTGGTTTATGTTCAGCTCTAATACAACCTAATAGGGTTAACAATGTGAAACTTTGGGCTTGTTTTGAGGGCCACTATTTCTGAATCAGCTTCCACTACTTTGCARTTCATTTTCCAGTCTCTGTTTTGCCAAGTTAATCTCGCAAAATCCTTAGTGACCTGTTGAAAAGCATTGAAAAAAATGTATTTGTTTTCTTTTACCCTTTCAAATTACACAATTAACTCACATTAAGGACCTTGACTCTATACTATCCATTTTAAAATACAAAGCAGTTACCAGGCCAGAGCAGCAGCTCGAAGTAAATAGAAACACCTAAAATCATCTATTTCTCTGTGCTTCTGGTGCTCACTCACATAGCTCTTCACACTGGAGCWGTGTGTGTCATTTCAGCCAATTGCATATTTTGTTACCATTAAGCTGTAMACCCTTGAAAGTAAGGATTTGTCATGGAAATGCTGACACAACCTTAGCTGAGGCCGGGTGAATGGCGTGGCGAGGTTCTCGCTCCGAAGAAGCACAGCCCCAGCTGGCACCAATCTCCGTATACACAGTCAGGACAAAAGGGAAGCCACGAGCCTGAATACTCTCCCAAAGCACTTAAAAGGCCAGCAGGAATTGTGAGGGTCCTGCATGCTTTTTGTTTGTGTGCAGCTAGCACAGTGTGCTGTGCTATTCATTCTAGGTTAAGCTTTCTGTGCTGTCTAATAAGTGGCCCTTGTACAAAAACGTGATCTGTGCTTTTCCAGATATTTGTATGTCAGGCAGCTACACAGCAGCAACTTCTGTAATCCCTTCTCTTGCAGTTAGAGCTACTAGAAAGGCTTAATAATATCCCAGAGGCAAAGATGAAACGGTATCTCCACAGCTACTGTTTGCTGTAGAGAGCTTTTGAAGTCAAGCTTAAGATGTCTTTATTTCCCTACCAGAAAGATTTTTTTTTTTTGCCCTTCCTTCTCCAGTGTTGTCATGATGATGACTTTCTGCTTGAAAAATATTCCAAGAGGTTGGAGTGTTCCCATAAAGCATTAAGGAATGAGAAAAGCTTTTCATCAGGGGCTTGTGGAATCTGTAAGTACAGTTTGTCACTACAGAAACCCACAACTACCCTACCACAAATCTCAAATTTAAAAACCCACACTTTCTTCCTTATCAGGTTTATAGCAGCGTCAACTTTCACTAGCAGCTTACTCCTGGCTGTCTCTTGGCTTTCAACTTCCATTTCTAATTAAATCTAAACTGAATTCATCATATAGCTCCCCATTTATAGCTCATTTTTCTTTGATGTAAAAAAGCAAAATGTGATAAAGCAACTTAATCTGTGGATAACCTCATGGAATGCCCAGTTTGATAAATGAAAAGGGATAGTGTCATATTAATGCAAAAATGTCATGCCTGTAGGAGTTAGCACTTCGGACTCCTAGTCATTTTCCACACCCTATTTTGTCAGGTGCTGTACRTGAATAGAATAAAACGGGGATCCCAAAATAACTTATGATTTAAGCATAGGGCAAAAGAAAACAGATTAGAACACAACTTCTATCAGTGGATTAACTCTATTAAGTCTCTCATGATATCAGATCAAGCAAGAGCTCTCAGGAAGATTAAAAAAAAGGTAGYGGCAAGGCTTTGCAGAAGTTTCCTGGGGATCCCTTCCCAAACTGGAGAAACAACAGGGAGGCTGGTTTGCTTCAAAAATGTAACAGCTGACATGGGACACAGTATTATGTATTTGAGGTAAATTTCAATTTCCCATTGATAAAAAGAGGAAATAAAAGAGGAATAAAAGAGGAAAGATAGAGCYTGGTCATTCTTAAAAACAAAGATGTCTAGATTGTTACAGTGTACACTGCAGAAAGAAAGGGCTTAGCAGAGGGAACTGTGAAGGAAGCGTAAGTAGGGAAAAAAAATGTTTGCAGCCTCATACTAAATACATGCAAATAATGAAATTGCATTGCCAGAAAAGAGGGAGTGAATATCATCCAAACTGACACCAGTGAGCTTCAGGAATATTAGTTGTAGGGAAAAGTGCAAAAGACTATGTCCTTGCATATACAAAAGCATCTAGAAAATATCCCCTAAACACATGGGTCTCAAGGTATCCATATTGAAGCTGTGTTTTAGCTTCCAAAGAAACTGATGATCTTGTCAATAGTAATGCAGGAAGGAAGACTGGAAAAAAAAATTTGTAATGCGGCTGCACTGTGCCACCAAAAGAACAATCCTGACAAGAAGAGACTTACATCTAAAAGTGTGTATATATATGAATATATATATATATATATATATATATATACACACACACACACAGGATATATATAAAAGAGGATTAGAAAAGAATAATGGGAGTGGAGGAAAAAGATGAATGTTGCAAAACATTTGACATTCCCTCTGATATTTCAGCACCATTCCCAGTCACACCAGCATATATATTCAGTAATTTTATGGAAGGGTGAAATGCAGCCATAAGAAAAATCATAAATATATCAGAATATATAGTGATATTTGCAGGAGTTCACCCAAGTTCTTTAGCATAACTTAACATTTATTTGCAAAGAGCAATATGTGGAAAAATAGAGCCAGGTAATTACAAGTTTGCCAGATACCAGAGTTTACTAGTATAGAACAACTGTAATGAAAAGATCCAAGCTAAAAGTCCACACCAACAGATTTTACATATTGATGTAAATCTTTTACCAGAATTCAGAGAAAATGTCAAGATTGGAAGGGCAGGCGGTAAAATGAATGCTGCTCTGATCACACATCAGTTTTTATTTATTAACTTCTGAGTTGATCTTTTATGTAACAGGTAAGTCATCAGCGAAAGCTAGAGAATACAGTCCAAATGCATCATAAAATAAACATTATTATTAGTGTCTTGATCCTACAAATCAGTTAGCTAATTGTGATAGTTTATGTTGGTGAAGTCTGTTAGTAAAATAAATAAATAAATAATTTTGATTTCTACAAACTCGATTTTCATTTGATGCACACACTGAAGTGAGTGCTTTACCTGAGAATTTAAAAAGGATCATTGTGTACAAGGTAAGAGATCCTACTTTCTTACGTTCTCCCTTTTTCTCCCTCCATATCAAAGGGCAGCTTTCTCATTAAATGCTTTTTTTCCCAGTTATTTTTTTCTATCATTTACAGATATGGAAAACAAGAACCAAAACAGAAAAGGCATAGGATTATGCTAACTAGAGTTCCTATCGTGACTGTAGCTCCAGTGCAAAGGAGACCAGATTCATTGGTGAGTGAGTAGTGCAAAGGACCTGTCTGGCTCTCGGATCTGAAATGTCAACAGAATGATGTTTCATACACAGCAGAAAACTGAATAGCTCGTATCGTCAAGCAGAGCCATGCCTCAGCTATTACAGTCCATGCCAAAACATGGGCATGGGACTTTGACGTGATTCGTTGTGAACAATCATACCATCCCAGATCTCTAGACTTTACAGGCTGGATTTTTGGTATATCTATGAGAAATTAGARAAATTGAATGTAGAACACACTCAAATGGAGAAGAGCCTTGTGTTTCCTGGGTACACTGTTTCCACAGAAACGTAAGATGGTCTCCATGCTTTATCATCAATGCAGAGCAGACATTACAGTAGATGATTATAAGGACACTGGGACCTTTCCATCAACTACAGAGGCAACGCTTTCTGTTCCCAAAAGCAGAGAGAGAAGAGAGTGGGAAGTTTCATCCAGTCTGATGTTTTCAAATGAAGCTTTAAAATATTTCATTTCATGATAGCCTTTTTCACTGATGACAGTGAGGAAAGAAACACAAAGGTAGATGCTAGTGGGCTGCATATTTTCAGTTCACCTTCTTGCTGTCTAAACTATGCTCACAGCTGCTAATCCTTTCTCTGTAGGGCTCCTAATCTACCCCAAATGGATTCTAACAACCTTGCCAACTATGTATARTATCCTGATGGCTTGTCCTGCTGCTGCGATCTGCAGCAGCATGTGTCCACCTGCCAGGCTGGCTACAGGGCTTTAGGCTTCCTGATCCCATTCTGACAGCAGCCCTTCATTGTTCCCGTCTCTTTGATGCTCTTTTTCTAGGCTTTACTTCAATAACACTTTGCTTGTCTCTCTTTCTCTCATTCACAGCATGCAGCTTAGCAATACACATGGCTTGAATGCCCCTTTCATAACTACCGTGCCAGTTGGCCCGCCCCATGGCTTCGAACTGGAAGGCTCTAAGCATTGTGGCTGCTAATCTKCCAGAAGCTTTTTTATAGGGCAAGAAACTACCACGCTGCTCTATCAGTACATAAACATAATACAGCAACATTCAGCATTCAGAGTCACATCTTTATCACAGCACATGGCAATGAATTTGGGGGCTGCATAAGAAGGTAAAAGAGAGAATGCTTTCATTTACAAATATCTCTCTGGCAAATCACATAGCAGTCAAGGTTTGAAGAGACCCCTAGAGATCAACTAATCCAATCCCTCTGCTCCAGCAGGGTCACCTCGAGTAGGATCATGATTTTCCAGACAGTTTTTGAATATCTCCTAGGAAGAGATATTTTGAATATCTCCTAGGAAGGAGATATTCAACACTACCATAACCTCTCTGGACAACCTGTTCCGAAGTTCAGTCACAGTAAAAGTATTTGTTCCTTATGTTCAGATGGAACTTCCATCATAGAAGGCTACCAGGCCTGTTAAGCATGATTTCCCCTTTGTAAATCTATGCCAACTACTCCCATTCACCTTCTTGTCTTCCATATACCTGGAAATGGCATCAAGGATTAGTTGTTCCATCAACTTTTCAGGGATTAAGGTGAGGCTGATTGGRCTGTAGCTCCCTGGGTCCTCCTTCTTGCCCCTTTTTGAAGACTGGAGTGACACTGGCTTTCTTCCAGTCCTCAGACGCCTCTCCTGGTCACCACCACCTTTCAAAGATGATGGAGAGTGGCCTTGCAATGACATCAGCCAGCTACTTCAGCTCCTGAATATATTGACTTTTGTATGTCCAGCTTACTTAACTGTTCCCTAACTTGATTCTTCTCCATCGAGGGAAATCTTCCTTCCTCCAAACTTTTTCCCTGATCTCCAGGTCCCAGGATTCTTGAGTGCCAGTCAGTCCAGTAGAGACTGAGGCAAAAAAGGCATTCAGTACCTCAGCCTATTTTGTGTCCTTTGTCACCCCAGCCCCCACACCATTCATCAGTGAGCTCACACTTTCCCTAGTATTCCTTTTGTTAYTGATMTATTTAGAGCCCTTCTTGTCATCCYTGACATCACACGCCAGATTAAATTCCAAACGGGCCTTAATTTTCCTAGTCCCATCCCTGCATACTCAGACAACATCCCTATATTCCAGGTTCTCTCTCCCTTCTTCCACCTTCTGTGTACTTCCTTCTTATGTTYGAGTTTCGYCAGGAGCTCCCTGTTCATCCATGCAGGTCTCCTGCCCCCTTTGCTGGACTTCTCATGAGCACATGGCAATGGACCATTTTTGGGTCTGGAGGAGGTGATCGCAAGAACAGTCCATCACAGATCCTCATTTAGATATTCAAATGCTATTTTTTATGATTTTTTTGTTTGTTTTTGAATGTAGCCTCCTGATGGGAATTGTTTAATAATTATATTATTCACAGAACGCATTTTTAGGGACTGAGAAAGAGGAAGAGAAACATAAGTGCRGAGTTTGAGTGCCACTGAAAAGTCATTACTTTGCTGGCAGATACAGTGATTATTTTAACAGATGATACAAAACTCTTAAAGTGTAATAGTATTTGCATCTGTGTGAATGTGTCTTTCACTTAAACTTCAGGAAACCCAAAGGCCTATTTCCTTTTGATTTCATTCCCTGTGTTCCCACTTAAAAATTCTCACTGACTGAGATATTACATATCATTTTGAACAGTGTTAACGTAATTATTTCTTATCAGTGGAGGATTTAAACATGCTGATGTAGCTAACATTAATTATTAAATAAAAGAGAAGATGATCTGTAGATCAGGATGTACTCTTAGCTTGCARTCATCTTTTTTTTTCTTTTTTATAATCTTGTCCAGAACTCTTTTTTTAAAAAAAAATAAAAATGCTTTAAAAGGAAGTGCTTCTTACCTGAAAATTACTTTTAGACAAAACAGGGATCAAAACAAAGGACACAAACTTTATAATTAATACCATGCTTCACTAACGAATGTTTTGCTTGTCAACACCTGTCAGACTTGTAATGTTTTCTTCTCAGGCATGGAAGGTATTATAGAAATGTCAAAGCCTCGTGGGAATTCAGAATAAAATGCCTGGCAATAAACAGAAGGCTTTATTCTTTGAGACACTATGAAAAYGTAACAGTCAAATATAGATATGGAAAATGCATAAGTTTTTTTCTTGATAAGTTTTACAAGTTTATATGGTTTTAACAAATAATTCCCCRTGGTTTGTAAAAGCTTAAGARACCCAAAAATRAGTGTGTGTGTGTGAGTGTGTGTGTGTGTATCTTCTTTGGTGTTTGGGCCAAGAAGTTTGCATTTTGTAGGTCTCTGATTTACTATCRAGTGACCTTCCAGCAGGTAGGGTTCCCAGAATGGCTACATAGTGCAGTGTGCTATTACTCCCTCTAGATATTGCTACTATCTGCAGCATCAATAAACTCTTGAACAGATGTTCAGTACCCAAACATAATGACCACTGGGGAGTCATGATAACTGTCTGCAAATACATAAAGGAATGTTATAAGAGGATGGGGACCAATCATTCTCATCAGCCAACAAGGGCAGAATAATAAGGAATGAGCATTATCTCAAACTAGGAAATTTTAGCTTGATTAAAAAAAAAAAAAATCTTTAGATAGTAAATTAAGAACTGATAAAAGCTGCCACAGGAATAAAAATTATAAAAGGTAAAATTGTCATTGTTTAAGATATTTAATGCAGCCTCCTTGTGTGCCTATTTCAGATAGGCATATGGATGGTATAAAACAAATCACCCACTTTTTAGCTAGATCTACATGTTTCCTTGAGGAGTCATGTGCCTTATTAATGAAAGCTAGTTTGAGACTGATCTTATTGTGATTGATAAGAACTGATACTTTTTTCAGTTCCCTGGRACCAGAGCTAAAGAAGAAAAATCATTTATGTAGAGATTGAAGTAAAATTTTAAAATACTATCAAGACTTCTGTTTGTGTATGTATGGACATTTGCAAATGACCTGCTGGGTTTTTAGTTTATTTGTTTGTTTTTTAATTATTCTCTATACAAGGAGTCCAAATTTACATGGAAGAGAGTGATGCTTTTCCAGATATCTCTTACATCTTTCCTTTACAATTTTTTTTTCCTCAGCTAGCAAGGCTATCACAGAAAGTAAAAAAATCACTTAAGCAGATGATCAGTCTTACAGGACAATAAGAAGGGGCATTTGATGGTAACCTCAGTAAAAAAATTATCTTTATGTATCAACAAAAAGGAAAATATTTTTAAAAGATTGCTAAGTGGCATAACGCAGATTTTCATACAAGGGATCCTTGCTGATCATTGCAAAGTATACAATTTCTATAATATGTCTTTTATTATCAAATAACATTTTAGGACATAATATTTCCAAAACTGAAAATAACTTTCTTTTAGTTCTCTCTWTTGCATTATAAAGTTCCCATTTACTCTCAGAAAACTTCCTGTCAGAAACATTATCAGAATTGATACTTTATCTGCAGTGATTCAGATTTAACAAAAAAACACAAGTTAATTAATAAAATATTTATACAGGYTCTGATTACAGTAACATCCTGAAAGAGAGAAGGGAATAGCCTTCATTTTTCAGCTTGTAAAATATTTATTCTTTGATTAGGAATAATTTTGATAGATGCCTAAAAAATGTTTTAGCTTATTAGTCAATAGAAATAAAAGCTAAAATAGTGTCAGATCACTGTTAGGAGTTAAAATACATGATAGAAGGAAAGGTAGTTCTTATTTACTGATAATGCTTCCAGTGGGACTGAATAATACAGGATAGTTATGCATTGCAATCTTGTATTATTTGGAAGTTCTGCTGCATTATTTATCAGATAATTTTAAAGTTTTCATGTTTTTATAAGGCATATTCTTCTATTTTAGGATGAGTAGCTAAGCTTTTTGCTTGTGTAAATTAAGTTGAAATAGTACTTGYATTTCTGCCATTTATAATCATCATTACACATGGTTATCGGATAAGTTTGCAATTGACTGGTGACGTGTTGTAGACTAATTTCCTTTGAGAAACCTGATCAGCAACRTAATTGCATAAATAGTATTCACCTGAGCCACTTCTGAATCATATGTATCTTGCAGGACTTAAAATGTGCTTGCCAAACTATATTCCTCATTGCCATGGTTTTGTACAAGGACCAAAGGTTAACTGTATAGAGCAACTGAAATGAAATATATGAATGATTTTCAGTTATGCTGGAAAATTCCTTTAATCTAAAGGATTACAAAGAATAGGAATAAGCATGATTTCTAGAAATCTGTGAAATATTAATTTTATGGCCATTTTAGTGTTGATAAGTTGAGATTCACAAGCATTACGTACTTCGTCTACCACCATATTGAAGAGATGTAGAATTTTCAACTTACAAAACTTTTGCTGACCAAGTRTCAAATTTTCCTGCAAAGAAAGAACTCAATATAATGATAGGTGTGACAAATATAAATTTTTCACAATAAAATTTTCAGTGAAACTTCCTTAGAATGAGATAGTATATTTGGGTGCATTTCACCGCCTTTCTTCATAACCTTTTTCTCTGCCATATTTTATTATGGATTCTATAACTGCAGTACCTGTATCTATTCCAAAACTTGTGGTCTGAAAATGATCTATTTCTTTGTAGAAAGAAATAATTAGATATTTAAGCAATTTCTATATCAGCAAATTAAACTTACTCAAGTATATATTTAAGCACAGTAGCTAGCTGGTACATTAAAAAAAAAAAAAAAAAAAAAGTGAGTATGCCTGTAAACTCTCATTGCCTCAAAACCAAGTTGTCTACATGCAAATTACATATTGGTAATGATTTCTGGAAGGTTATAACTTCTAAACTATGACTGGGAATTACTGGGGAAATCCTAGTCAGCATGTGCCAAAATTGTGCTTGAGTGGATTCTAAGATTTAGTAGTATAGATGATCACATTCAAATGCCTGTGAACACTCTCAGGCACTATTTAATTTATTAATAGAACCATACTAATACAGATGTACCTAAAATGATTTACTCTGGAAAAGATTATAATGAGGTGCTTGTGTGTATGCCTCAATATATGCATGGAAAAGGACAAGTATGCTATCAAAAAGATTTGTAGTTCTGCTAACCCAGTAGATTTTATCTCAGCAGACAACTTTAGTCGTATCTTCAAGGGAGACTTYTCTATGCTGAATTTATGCTGAGGAATGCAGATGTGGAGGCTTCTATTTGTGGTACCTTAGGTAGATTTTTAATTGARGAAAGTTCGTTCAGCAGTAATCTACAGACAATTGTTCAGGTATTGCCCACAACATGATGTTCACTCTTTGRGGGGAAAACATAGGAATAAGAATCATCATAAGTTGTTTCTGGCATTTCCCTGGAGGACTAAGCATAATAAAAATATTGTAGATAGTTTTTCAGATACTATATTCACAATCATTTCCTTCTATCATAGTTATCAYAATCTCTAGAACAGAGATGATTGAACTGCTACACTTAGCACAAAGACCTAGAAACAGATCTTCATTTTGGTATCCTTACAGAGATTCAATATGCAAAAAATAAAAAGTGATTTGAACATCTGCTACTTGAATTCCTTACTAATCTGCCAAAGAGAATGCTTGGGATTGTTTTTAGCAATAAGAAAAATACACAGTGAGTTGGAAGACATTGATAACACTTGAGCAGAACAGCTCTTCAGCGCTCTGATGAGTTACTGTACAGATGGCTTCCATCATGCAAGTCTTTGCTGTTTATAGGGCTGCAGGTGGTAGAGTGGGAAACAGAGTAAGTGGAGGAAAGGTTAGGACTCCAAATCAACTGTAGCAGTTCCCCAAGTAAAATCTGTCCCTGTTGAATGTACTAGTTGTTTATCAGCACTGCCATCTAGAGCTGTGTGAAAAAAATTCACCACAGACAGCAGCAATGGTGAAACTAGATCTTTCATTGTTTAACAAGATTGTATGTAAAAGGAAACACAAACACCTTACACTTTTTATTATCTTAAAGTAAGGCATCCAGGAACTGCATTAAGGGAGCAAGATAAGCTAAAGGAAAAGAGAATAAAAAAATTCCCCAAAGTACTCAGACACCCTTGCCTGATTTTTGATGCATGGCAAATAGACTTTGTAAGAATTAGTATAGTACGCAGGTTAGCTTCCCTTTTGCAGTACAACTGAAATTTGCATTYGCCTGATTTAGGACAATTTTGATACAGCTATAGGCTAGTTATTTTATGCATCCAGCTTAAAATGCTTTGAACTACATAGTAATCACACATAGCTCCACTTTTTTCACTGCAGCTTTAACTCCCCTAGGGTGCTTTTAATCATTCAGGAAGTTAAGAGAACTGAAGAGGTATCGCAAGTGCTAGAGACAGCCAGAGATCCACTGAAATCATTTTATAATTGGCAGAGCTACGGTGAGGGTAGGAAGGAGCTGAGTGGAAATTCTGTGGAAGCTCAGAGCTTTGTGACGCTCTCTGGATTTTTCTGCGCAGTAGAAAACCCAGATGTCTTGCTTTCTTTGCTACCRTGCACACAAATGCAAATATATTGTACTCTATGTATACCTTCTTTTCCTGCAAGCTTGGGTAATGAGGATTTTTTTTTCTCCCTCCTGTTCTGTGGTTGTTTTCCATAAGAATGAAAACAAAGTATCTTTCAGGCTAGGATAGCTTTTCAAAATAAGGGAGAGAAGAAACATAAGTTCTTCTCTAATGTGGAACATATTCTGTTCTGCATAATCTGCAAAATATGATTTAGTATAATCATCAGCTGTAAAGAATAAAGCATGAAAGAATTGAACTGAACAATATTTTCAAAACTATCTGGGTACCTAATTCTGTATTCTAAGGCAAAAATATGTACCTAAATGCCCTTAAAATATGTACCTAAATGCCCCTTAGCTGCAACTACTCTGCTATTTAAAAGTACTTATAAGAGTGTTTTTAGACTTTCAGGATGTATTACACACAGGTGTTTATATCCAAGGTTTCTCACAAACCACATCATATTCCCAAAGTCCCTTGCAGTCAGGCATGGCCAGCCCCTCTCCGCACACTGCAGCAGACTTACCTGCACCAAAACCAGCTCTATGACTACAGGTGACTGGAGGAAAGTCAGGTCACAAAGGGGTAATGAGCCTTGCTGAACCCAACATATACACTGTTTGTAATTGTTGGAGGCACCTGAATAAGTTGCACTCAGACATGAGTACTGTTCAACCTCATCTCTAAAGCTTTGGCACTACAACTTGCATTATCCAGCACACTACATAGATTACTCATCACTATACAAGAACATAACAGCATTTTGGGGGAGCAGCACTTGCTACATATGAGCCTGTCTCCCTCTTCTTCTGGACAAAATCCACATATACCCAGAATCTTGGAGTCTTCAAGGTATGGCATGACCAGCAAAAGTTAGCCAGCTTTCCTCTGGGCAAGACTGTGCTCATGTTCTCTATAGTAAGCAGACTGTAGGAGTATATCGTCCTTAGGAAATCTAATCTCAGTATGAGCTGACATCATCTGAAAGCTGCCTACATAAGACTTAATCCATTACCTACTACATCAGTGTGGGTAAGTTCAATGTGGTTATTATAGACTTCAAATACAACAGTGTTCTGYGCAATAATCAATGACAGAACACACTTACCTGTTGTCTTCCCAGGAGATGCCAAGAGTATGCCAGGGTCACGAGATTTTAATGCACAAAAATGTTATCCAGCGSCACTTCTGTTTAGAAGCGCAGTCATCTTCACCTTAAATAGGGTCAACAATTTCTTTCCTGCCTAATGATATGAGGACCAGTGCTATGTGAACAAACATCAGCTGGTAACAGTGCCAATAGCRCCCTGAGGAATGTGGATGTACTAAATGCAGCATGACACCCACATAAAATTCATTTTAGTTCTCAACTTCTGCCACATCTTAAGTATGCTTTAGTGTGCTTTGGTAAGGCACACTGACTATTGTTGGATGAGATCTGAAAGCCCAATACTATCATCCYTTTTTTTGATGTTAGAATATAATATATCCTCCTTTCATCGTTAAGATAATATATTTAATTTCTTAGTGCTTGGGGATACATGAAAAGAATCACCAAGCATTGGCTGCTTGAGATATCTCAGGAGATAGCTTAGGACTTCTGTGAACTGTAGACTACAGGCAGTCAGTCTTGGTAGGGAGCTAAGATATGTGGCAGGCCCTGGCTAGTAAGAAGAGAATTGTCATGTTGGTGGAATGCCTCCAGCATGAGGAGCTTGCAGCTCCCAGCTGATTTTGAAATATTAAATTAAATAAAGTACCTCCCTTCTATTTTCCCTTCTCCATTTTATGACATTTTTGAGGCCAGAAGCATGGCTGGGTTTTGATCTGGTGGTAATCGTATCAGCCGTCCAGATGGTGAGGTCATAGGAAAACCAAGGTCATGGTCATGATTAAAAAATAATGCAAAATGGAACAAATGCTATAAGAATAAACTAAAGAATGGTAAGTGTACCTCTGTAAAGCCATTTAAAGGAGGAGAAAGTGAATAATTCTTACATGCATATCAGCACAGGTCCAGGGGCAGGATGTATAGACTCAAGCACATAATTGACTTACCACATGTTAGACAGTTGCTATAATTGATTACATGTGGATACATAACCCATTGCAAATGAGAAGGAAAGCACATAATGAAAGTAGTATGAAAGAGGTTTATYTTGATATGTTTCACTTTGCATTTGCCACGAGATGAGAGTACACAATGGGTCTGTTACACTGACTTAGCTCGTGCATGGCTCCTCAACAGGCCACAATACTTTAATAAAATGTCAGGGGCTTTTTAGTGTTTGGAATTCTTTACTTCTAATAAAAATGTCTTCTAATCAGTAGGAATCCTCCTATTATGTTTRCTACCTGGTTAGATAAAGCTCTGCATTTCAAGAGCAAGAGACAAATATACTCCTATTTACATGAACAGTTTCTTTACACACTTAAAATATTTATAATAATCAGATGGCGTAAGCTTATTGTTTTCAGCAAATTATATTAAGAGATGTGCCATAAGTATCTCTGGTACTGTAGAACAATTTTTATGATGTATCAAATGCTTTCTTTTTGTCCTTTTATTGAATAGAATAGATGCCAGTATGAATGATTTTGAACSAAATATATTTAAATTTTGTTTATGGCTTTGCACAATATTCCATGTACATGCTAAAAATGGAATAGGTATTAACAGGTGGATCTGGAATGGTGTTTTAACTCTGTTGCACACAGATATTCCACAGATTAGGAAAGTAGAAGTCTGAACTTCAGCCTCTAAGATGATATGCTTGAAAGTAAGGTGTATCATGTACTTTCAGTCTACTCAACCCAGTGGCTTAACATAACAACAGTATTATCAGGGAGCTACAACATCTGAGGCTCAGATTTTTCATTTCTTTGGCTATTCATATTCTTTTATATTGGGTTTAAGGCAGTTCTTGCTCTTTGACTAGTTAGTTATTTATACTAAGTTGAAGAGGAAAAAGATGAGAGCAAACTTTTGATGTTTAYATTTGAAATAATAAAAGTGCCTTTTCCTCGTTGGACAATATTGCTTGCAGAGCAATGGAGCATTCAAAGAGAGGCAAATGCACATACAGCAGTTTAAACTCACTGTCACTGACAGACTCTGAAAAGGTTGTGCTTTTTTGAATAGCTGAACCTGATAAGAAGTATGGTTCCCCACTGACATCTAGGAGGCCATTAAAAATTCCCGAGCTGCTCCAAAACGCATAGTTCCAATTAAAGAGAGTTCTCTGAGTTCTCCTTTCCAGGGGTGAGCTAATAAACCAACAACAAACACACCATCACTTTAGTGCGACAGAGCCATGGCGACAGAGCCAAGGAAAGTCACGATTTCCCCTGATGAGAGCATGGACAGCACGGCACCAGGGAACAACACCAGCAGGCAGTGGAGTTCCCTGCAGCTTCTTTGGCTCCAGGCTACAGTTTTAAAAGCTAACTTCACCAGACCAGAGCTGAGCTGCCCCTGGTACTCTGATGCTTACTAGAGTTGAGTAAATTTCTTCATCATGATTTTGTGGTCTTTTAAATATTGCTGCTTTCTTTAGTGGTTGTTTAAATATTTTATATCATGGGTACAACCTGTAGCAAAAAGAGTGGATATATAGCTCTGTCACAGTACCTTCTCTGGCAGAAGCACCATAACTGAGACCAAGAGCCATGTTAAGTTATATTGTTGTTTTCTGTATGTTCTTACATAAAAAGAATAATTGTATAAAGGCTTATTTATTTATTTATTTATTTAAAGCCAAGGACAACAATAAACATGAGATAAATAGCACAAATATGAGGGAAGCCATTTCTTATAAAGTCTGGACAATTTGAAGAGTTCACTCATTGTCCTCTTACTAATTTCAGCAAGCTTTAGTAAAATTCCAGTTTTAGAAGTCTTCTGGCTCATTCATGTGCCCTATTCAATGATCCTTATTATACAACCCCTCCTGGATATTCCTACTGAAGTTATATGTGTCCCAGAATTCATTTCTCCTGCTCCCAACAGTCTTTATCTCCTCTGAATCAGATAGGACAGATGGCCCAGAAGAGATTAACAGACCTCCTGAGACATATTTCATAAAAACTGGGAGGTCTGTTATAGTTCAATAGTTATGTGATCTTTATTCTAAAAATGATATAATAGTTATGATTGGAACAGCTTGGACATTTCAAATTTTATTACCAATTAACCTTCAAAATCATTTAATAATTACAGACATAATAGCTGGCATTTTTTTCATTTAATATATAACACTGCATAATTGTAATGGTCTAAAATCAAATGYTATAGTTAAAAAAAATCTTCCTTTCTATTTCTGATTATTCTCACAACCTGTCAGGGTTATTTATCTGTGTTACTAATTTAAAGATCGTATACATTCAGTTACTATTGCTATAATCAAGACAACTACTTCAAGCTGCCGTGCCTATGGCATGCTTGAGGTGAACAAATGACTTGTTTTAACTTCAGGATTCCCATTCTGTGAAATGATACACCAATAAACAATAAATTCATAAAGGTGTTCTGTATTTCAGGTCTAAGCAGCGACAAAACCAGATTGTGAAAAAATAGTTTCCTTAGAAGGCTGGTTGGTTTGTTTGTTTTAATTGTGTGGAGTAGGATGTGTCATATTTTCAGTATATCTCTTTATCTTTTCAGAAATATAAGAAGGAAAGACAAGAAAAGATCAGAAATTAATGTTTGCCATAGGAATGGCTAACGAAAGCAGATTAGAAAGCCAAAACCAGCAAATTAGAAGCAGGAACTTCTAAAATCATGCTTGTTTTCAAAAATGGCATTCTACCACTTCTCAGAATGAATAATAAAGCTATAGTCCAGCAGGAAAGAGGAAGAGGGACTAGTCAGTCATACCACAGGGTGAGTCCTTGTACCATCACAGTATCACTGAAATGGGAAAAAGTGGAGAAGAAATAATACAGCAGAAGATGATTTTTGTTACATCAGACCAGAGACTGCTTCCTGAGTAGAGTATATGATGGGGAGATAGTTCTTATTCTTGTTTAAATTTTGGAGTAATAAAATTCCCCCAAGTGCTTATAACAGTGTACATGTCAGCTTATATGGGGTTCATATAATAACTACTGGCATTTTTTAACCTTGCTTTTAGTGTCTAGTCTGAACAAAGTGAGATGACATGATGGTAAAGAACCTGACATTCAACTTATCTTTTTTTCAATTTAATCACTCAGGTGAGGTGACCATTATTCATAAATACATGAAACTATCATCATGGAACATTTTAGCTTTCTGTAATCTATTTTCATAGCTAAAGAATACAAAGCAAGATGAGTTTTAAGAATTTAACTCCCTAAATGTTGAAATATATTTAAGAAAAGAAAAGCATAACATTCCATGTCTGGAGGTTTTTTCCTCCAAATTGTATCCTTCCACTATGTGCGTGTGTGTGCGTGTGTGTGTGTGTGTGTGTGAGAGAGAGAGAGAGAGAGAGAGAGAGAGATTTTGACAAGATTTTTTTTGACTGTTTCTAAGCACAGTATACCTCTATGAGATAGGGGAGAAAATATGACAATATTAAAGTAGTGTATTTGAATATGCAGGTTCCTGTATTAGGCATGGATAGTTTTATCTTCTTTTTCTGTTTCTGACAAGCTTTTGCCTGTTCAAATTAAATGTAAAATTCTGACAAGGGAGAGAATTTTTGAAGCTTTTATAGAATCAAAAAATCAATGCACCTCTTTTAATTTCAAGATTGGGAATTTAATAACAAAGAAAATGAATCTGGAATTTGGAATGTAGTTCTCTTCCTAAGCTTAAGTGTTACCTAAATAAGATTTTAGGTTATCAGATCTAGAAGGGAGAAGGCCACCAACCCAAATCATCTAAAATATCTGCATTCTCAGGCAACAGAGAAAAGCAGCTACCTGACATCTGTAGAGACACATCCAGCTTAAGTCTCTCCCTTTCTTCACTGCCTTTAGAGGATAATTGAGCTGTGCTAATTTATCCCAGATAAATGCCCTAATCATTAGGCTTCAGTCAGGTGCCCTTTTGCCTTTTTTTATTGCAGAGTAGATAACTTGAATGGCATAAGCAAAAAATAGTCTTACCAAAGTAAAATGATCTTACCAAGGGAAAATGTGAGGTGGATTTAAGCTTCTCCTCAGGCTGATGATAGTGTACGAGGCAAGTTATCTTCTTCCTGAATGAATGCTTTAATGTTAGACTGAGGTTAGTTGTCAGACATGAGATTATTTAGACTTAATTTTAGTCCCACGTAGCTTTTATTTTTTTCTTCAGGGTTTTCATCCCAAATTGAATCACAATAATACTCAGGAYTGGGGATAAATTGTACTGCACATGCACTTCTGACTACTCACAGCTGATTAAACCCTTGAGGATCTTCACAACCTGAACAGTGTTATGCTGAATAGTGCTACTCTGAATAGGGAATGGCTGAAAGAGTACATTTCATCACCTAATGGGTTAAGGAGGAAAATTCTGGAAAGCAGGTGGATTGGGACTCAGATAGGTTTTAGACAATCTAAATCACATAGGAAAAACTCTAGGAATATGAAACCAAAGGTTCTTTTTTTTTACAAGTATTACTCTAAACAACTGGTACTCACAAGTTATTTTGCCAGTTTGTGAAACTTTTTTTTTTTTTGGGGGGGGGGATGAGGCAACTGATTCTGTTTAATTTGGTCGAGTCTTTCATCTTGCTGATCGCTGCTGAATTTAACTGCTTGCACAAAACAGAACAAAATAATATATGCAAGTAGGTATTCAATCAAAGTTCTGCCTGAGAAGATTCGAACTGAAACTCAGGATTGGAAAGAAGGCAGATTGTAGTGGGGGGAAGAAGGGGGAGTTATGCTGGTATTTTAAGTAAGAATTTTGAGAGCCAAAACCTAATAATTTTCTAATGTCATGTGGATTAATAGTAGTTATTCAGGGACCATTGTATCTCTTTACAGCCATCAGTGAATGGAGCGTGTCAAGGTGGTGTTTCTATAGCAACTCCTTCCTGCCGCAGTCTACCAAGAGCTCCTAATGCAAGTACATAAGGCGATTTTTAAAAACTTGTAACCCATCATTTGGGCACATTACTAGCGCCTTAAAGATTAAATGGTCAGAGACTTCAGTCACCAAAGCAATTAAAGGGTGGGTGGTAGCTGAAATCAAATTTCCTCCAGCATTCCTCCTCAGTTCCCCTTAGCACTTTTTATTCAGCTACAGTGGAATCCATTCCTTGTCCTCAGGAAAAAGYGTTATGTAATTTTGGATCCATGTGAAACAATTGTGGAGAGTCAGACAAGAGATCCCTGCCCATTATAAGTTGCTGATAGGAGTGTCCCAGTGCCCCGTTAYGGGCTATTTAGCAGGGAAAAAACACAGCCTCACACCACTCAAGAGGATAATTAAACATATATATCCTTTTCAGATCTTCATTTTATTTTAACTTCTTGAACTCGTAGGTGAATATATACCTAAGTCTTTCCAATGGGCCCATCTCGATTCTCTTAAAATGCCATACCAAAGAAAATAGGGAGTTGCATGAATACATGAGTACACATGTATATGTACGCATACATGTGTGTATATGGAAACTTTCGTTTTACCTCAACCTGCTTCCATTGTAGAATGGTAAGGTTGGAAGGGACCTCTGGAGATCATCTAGTCCAACCCTCAGCGTAGCCCATACAGGGATTGAACCCACAACCTCGGCATTAGCAGCACCAAGCTCTAACCAACTGAGCTAAATCTGCATTCATTAGGAATGAATGATGAAGAGAAAACCTCTAACAAGAGGATATGTTTAAAAGTTTTTTTTTTTTTCCCACATTGGTTTCATTGTATCTTCCTCTCTAGTGCTCAATATTGGCTGTTTGTCAAGGTTATATGCATTGAAGTTCAAATATTACTCATATCCTTTCCTAAATGGCTCATTAGAGGATTTTATGTAAAAGCTTTTATTACTGCAAGGACTATAACAAAATCTGACTCTGTATGTGAGCAGGTGATCACAACTTCACACAGTGTCAGTAAGACAAGGTATCACTGCTGTCCTT
>NW_028186701.1:2796761-2805745 GCF_003343005.1 Rhea americana
AACATAAAAAAAGAAGAAAAAGAAAAAAACAAACAGACCCACAAAATATAGAAAATCAGAATGAATACAGCTAGAAATACTCCTGTGGGAAGGATTACAAAACCATGCAAAATATTTTATCAGCAATATATGTAATATATCAAAAATCATAATGTCCTGCATTTGCATGGTAACTGTTAAGCTGGTACTGGAAGTCAAAGGAGCTCTTGTCTGTGATGAACAAGTTTGAACTGATCAGTTGATGTAGAAGAACATTTGTTACCATTTTAACTGCACAATTGTAATGAGAACCCCAGGCTGGTATTTTAAGTCACAGACCTATATAAATCAAACAGCTTTTTGTACATTTATATTTCCCCTCTGGGTCCTCTTCTGTACCCAAATGTACTACTTTTACCTAGAGGAAGTCCGGTCATGGCTATTATCTAAGACTGTCTATCCTGTTGAGAACTAATAATTATTATTGTTATCTGGATGAGTCAGCAGTAATTTCTTGTCCAGGTTTCACATTTCAATATTCCTCTGCTAAAAATATTAGCTGTATGTAGATCATATGAATAGCGAGGCTGACAGTATGATTTATTCTAAGACATACTTTCCTGAGTACTAACTGAGGCAGAGTATAAATTAATTTTGCTTTTGTGCTTTCAGTGTATGTTCAAATTATTTTTTTTAATGTACATTTGGGAAGCATTTCCATTTTGTGCCTTTGTTTAGATTTAACTAAACGGAAGAAAATATGCCACAGTGTAAAAGAACAAATGTCAAAGGTCTGTTTCAAATGAGTTTTTACAGGTGTTTATGTAAAGTGAGACATAGCTATTATTTAGAAGTGACTCTTTTTTATAATTAGAAACTAATCTAAGGCCCTGTATAAAACTGTTGTAGTGCAAACAGACTCCATTTGTCATTCCACTTTGATTTTCTATTACAATTTCTTTTCATAAAGGGCAATCTGTTTCACATTTTCTTTGCTCCCCTTGCTCTGAGCTTTCATGAAATATGAACTACAATAGGCTGAAATTCCCTTYCACTTTTTCTTTACATATAGGATATAAAAGAAACAGCAAGAAGTGACGCCTTTATAAAGACATAATAAAGATTTTCATAAAAAGGAATTTTAATAGAATTTCTGATCCTGCTATGTATACATATGATTAACTTTATAATTGCTTTCATTGAAACTATACCTACCAACATTCGATTAATTAATTCTTCATCTTTAGGCTTGCAAGTTTTTGTAATATTGGGATCAGTACTGTATATACTGCATAGTGAATCCTAAAACCAACAATTTCCTTTACTAAAGCAGAATATTTCTGCAAGTGTTATATGTATATTTAAAGACCTAGATTCACCTGAAGTTACAGTTATTTTGTTTTATTAATTTGAAATGAAAAGCATTCTAAAATGACAGTGATGATCTGGAATTCTTTCATCCATTTTTTAAAGAAATACAATGTGGTAGAGAATATACTACTGGCATGTGTCTCCACGGTATCAATCTAGCACAGATTAGACACTCCAGAAAACAGTGGAGCTGTTTCTTTTAAAGCCAAGGGACAGTTGGCAGCTATGTCAGAACAGTGATTGTTTAAGTGATCTTGGAGCCCTCGAGAACTTCCTGCATACTGTATTTAAAGGGAAAGAATTTACTGTCTTTACCGAAATAGAGCATTGATGCTTTTCCATTTGACTAAAAACACATTTCCTCTTATCTAGCATAAACATGCATGATAAAAGTGCAGATGATATTTTAAAAGTGAAACTTTTTTCATAAATATTTAACTTTTCATAGATTACTGTTAATCTTAAGGCCACATGCATTTACTAAGTGGCAGGGAAATAAATGTTCAGTGGGATGTTAAACATGTGTTGCTCTTATAGCTGCAGCTCTCMTGGATCTTATCTTTACACATAAGAAACAAAAATGAAAATTTTCACCACTACCTCCAAGATTAGAGGAATAAATTTTTCTTAGTTCATGACTTCATGTTCTTAGAACATGACTAGCATGTTCACATAAATGCTTTTATGTCCATCTTGTGAAAGAACTGCTATCCTCTACAAGAGAGAGATGGACCTTGCTGGATTTAAGTTATCCAACTAGGACATTTTATTGTGACTTCTGTTTTCTTATATTTCAACAATCTATAATTAGCTTGTACAAAATTCACTGGGGACTATCTTAGAGCTCTTCTTTATGCAAAATTGCTTACCAGTATGGAAAAAATGGATTAGTTTAATGTTTACTAACATGAAACAGAAAACTTCCTAGTTTCTACAAGGAGCTTTCTTCCTTGTACTTGTAGAGTAGAAGCTTCTTGTTTGGCCTATCTTGGTAGAAGGACAAACATACAATAAGAGTTATTAGTGGTTCTGGAGGAACTAATTCTACACTCTCTGACTCTATCCTACATTTTCTCCTTTTCAAAATGAATCCCTTTCAACTTGTATATTTATCATCCTCTTACATAGTCAGAGTAATTTTATTACTCTACAAAAAAATATCCAACTTATGCCACATTTTGTTAGTCCCTGGTGACCATCGAGTTAATCTTACTTTCTTCAAATTCTGCCGCTATTTCTTGCTGCAGTCCTGGCCTTTTCCAAGGCCCTTACTCTGTCTGGGTGGACTTTTGCAACACTTTTAGTTTTCCCTTAAAGGTGGGATTCATCTTCCATAGATTAGGTACTTTCACATCCAATGATCCCTCAGTTTCCTCAGTAGCCATTAGAGAGAAATAGGCACCTCTGGAGAATAACAGATCWGACTTGTGGGCAATATTTTTCCCTGTTACTCAATTTGAAAGGATGGCTTACAATGAATAGGGTTATTTGCTTGCATCTGTCTGTAGGAAATGTTAATACAGGGCAATGCATTTGTTCCATGATGAGTGTTACACATTAACAGAGCTATACAAATAATGAAACAAGTCACGTATTTTAGTTTGCTTTTTTTAATGATGGACCATGACTTCCCATGTATAACCCTGAAGATAATCTGCTTTTTATAGATCTGCTTTTTAAGCTTTTTACAAGTCCTGCAAGCCATTCATTTACTGATTTGTCTGTGCCTTAAATGGCTTTCTAACAAGCTTGAGAAACTGAACAAAGCTTTACTGAATACTATTAAAAATAGTCATGGAGACCATTCCAAAACTCTGCTGAAAACATCAGAATGGCCAGCAACAGCAAAAAGAGAGTGTATTTTAGCATGCACATTGAGGAATGGTATGTCCACATCACACTCCATATGTGATAAGACTCTTAGGAAAGATTACAGTTCTGGTCAGTTAGTTCATGGTGTGATCTGTTGGATAATATCAAGAAAACTTGAAGTGTAGTGTGGCACAATTAATAAGCACACATGCTTATTTCCTTTGTCATTCTGATCTGAAAGTGACCTGAAACTGGACTGCAGAAGTACGTGCTGCTCTGTGTCAGACTGCACTATCAAGCACTCAAGGAGACTCAGCAGTAGATTGCAAGAAGAAATTGTTGTTTTAATGTGTGCTATAAAAACATGAAATAGTTTCCAAAGCACGTGGTTCATTGACAGATMTCAGGTTTTTTGTTTGTTTGTTTTTTGTTTTTTCCTGTTTCCTCTGGAATAAAAAGAGTTCGAACTAAAGAGTCCTCCTTCTGAAGTAATATTGTTAGCATACAGGTGATGAAGGGTTACACAGTTGATAAAAGGTGGGCAGGGGCTGTTCTAACATCACACCTCACTTTGGAGGATATCAGTGCCATCCAACATACATGTCTTCCTTCAGTTCTGGAGAAATCAGGGTTTCAAAYAGTTCTCTCATCAGCAATCCATTGGGCTAGACTATGATGTTTGCTACTCAGAATGCCTGACTGAGGACCACTAGGAAAGTGTTTTATTAATGATGATGGATTTCAAACTATTGCTTGTTGGTGAAAGTAACCAGCATGATAACATATTAATTTATTTTCTCTTCCAGTAGCAAAACAAAACAACTTGCTAACTTTACACTATGTCTCTTTCATAGAATCATAGAATCAGTGAGGTTGGAARGGACCTCCGGAGATCATGTAGTCCAACCTCGCTGCTCAGCAGGGTCACCTAGAGTATGTTAGACAGGGTGGCATCCAGGTGGGCCTTGAAGATCTCCAGAGAAGGAGACTCCACAACCTCTCTGGGCAACCTGTGCCAGTGCTCCATCACTCTCACAGGGAAGAAATTCCCCCTCATGGTCAGGCAGAACTTCCTGTGCTTCAGTTTCTGCCCATTGCCTCTTGTCCTGTCACACGGGACAACTGAAAMGAGTTTGYCCCTGTTCCCCTGACAACCTCCCTTCAGGTACTTRTACACACTGATAAGATCCCCCCTCAGTCTTCTCCTCCCCAGGCTGAAGAGGCCCAGCTCTCGCAGCCRTTCCTCAYAGGGCAGSTGCTCCAGCCCTCTGATCATCTTCGTAGCCCTACGCTGGACTCTCTCCAGTAGCTSCATGTCTCTGTTGTAGTGGGGAGCCCAGAACTGGACACAGGACTCGAGGCCTCMCCAGGGCTGAGTAGAGGGGCAGGATCACCTCCCTCCACCTGCTGGTAACGCTCTTCCTAATGCACTGCAGTAGACCATTGGCCTCCTTGGCCACAAGGGCACATTGTTGGCTAATGGTCAAGTTTTGCAAAAATTTGATCACCAGTAGTATGGCATATGCAAAAACAATGATACGTTGTTTTAATGTGTGATCACAGGTATTTTAACTACATGTTTCAAATATCCTTTGTATTGTTTAAAGATGCTTTCACAATGCTTGGACATTGTGTTGCTATATAGGGAACCTTAAAAYGAAAATAGGCAGAATACTTGGATTTATGAGCATGAAAAGAACACAATTTTATGGGATTAAGCTGTTAGACCTGATTCAACAAACTCTTAAATTTTATTTAAATTCTTTTATTCCATTTAAATTAGAAGGCTAAAGTGTAAGACTCTGCTTCACTTCCAGCATACTATACTGAATCAGTATTATAACTATGTTAGAAAACAGGGGAATTTTCCTGCAAAGAATAGATTTCAGTGACATTCTTCTGACACAATGTAAAGTTTTGGCTCCTGTTAATACAGATTTTTTTACCTTGTTTCAACACAGAAAAGCTTAGGACAGCTCTCTCTTCAGGCTTCTAGTGTCCAGATCTTTCTAAAAGGCAAAAGATCCCAGGCAGTGTATAAACGGGTTTGTTCATGAGCATCAGTGTTTCAGACTTACTGCACACAAACAGAGCAACTGCCTTGAATGCATAGAGCTGGCCTGACACCTTCAGTGCCAGATGAACTGTGTAATGTCAGTGCCTTGTGAAGAAAAAGTCAGACCAGAGGCTAATCGCATGTACCTGGCCCAGGTCCCATTCCCGACCTTCTCAGCCCATATTTTAGRTTGCCCTTGCCAGCCTGTCCACATCACCTGCGGATCTGCTCGTGGCTGCAGAGATGTCTCCATATCTTGGAAAGGACATTTGTTTTCTCTTTGGACAAACCAAATCACGCAAGATGATAAAAAAAAAAATGTAGATTTTTTCATCTGCTTGTCCATACCACATAAGTCAAGACTGTGGGCAGATATATGGATATTCAGTTTAAATGATTCAGTGATTGCTGAAAAGGAGCTTAGAGAGGGGAGGGAGAGAGGGAAGAGGAAGACCAATATAAACACATATATCACACTGAAATATTTTTTTAGGTGGGAAAAAATGAACTTTTTATTATGGTATTTTAACACTTCCTTACTTGACAATAGGGAATTGAAGTTTAGCCAGGCTTACCTCACTTTCTCATCAAAGTCTGTTCAAATTTGGACAAAAGCTGAGGGCAAAGGGGAATCCAACTTTGTACTTATTCATTGTAAGTTAATGAACTTGCTAAGTAAATCATAATACTCCATAAAAAACTCTACACATATATTATRCACATGTGTGTGTGTGTTCATATCCTACAAATATATATTCCTAGCAATATTTTGATATTGTGCATTAAAAATGGCATTGGCTAATGTACTGAATGATGAAGATGCACAGTATTGTATAATTGTCCATTCTTCTCAGTGGCAACCTATAAACAGACTGAGGGCAAAGCTAATCAAAATAGTACTGCGTGGTAATATAAAGAAAGACTATATTATACATACGCATTTGGGAAGCAAAGTAGAAGTCTGGTATTTCCTAAATTCTGACATGTGGCAAACTTTGTTATATGGCAATATATATTTACATTGGTAATTATTTCTATGATTAGTATTTAAAGGCTATAATTGGAAATCTTTAGTAGATATCAAGGTGCAGTGCACCATTATCAAATGGAAATCTTTTAGAGCGTTCACTTTTACTGAAGAAGAAATTGTGATTCTAAACATTATTTGCTCAATGTAATTTTAAGCACTAGCACAGACAGACTTTAAGCTCTACAATGCTACATTAGCAGAGGCAGAGAAGACTCACCTATACAGTGAAAGGAGTCAATATGATCTCCAATATTTAAACAATACGTGGAATTGGAATATGTTAGAATTGGTAAAGAAGGAAAGACCACAGATCCTTTGGGTCTTGTTTTCCTTCTGTTGGATCTGGTTCTGTCCCAGCCCCTGGGGCAGTTTTTGTTTTTGAGCTACAATTTGTAAAATTCCTACTCCTGTCAATGTTGTTGAAGTCCAGACAAAAGAAAAATAGTCAAAATCGCTCCTTTTCAAGTTGTCAGAAGAGCCATGTGAGCCTCTTGGCACAGTCCAGTGAGTCTCCTCAGAAGGCCTTCCCTTTTGGAGTACTCTCTATGATCAATGATTTATGCAAGGAAAAACATGTTGTCCACTTCATCTCCCTGACTGTCATGCAAGGAAAACATTCTTCATAACATTAGCTTCAGTAACTTTTCCGAGTAACAGAAAGAATAGCAATTAAAATCTCAAAAATGCCCAGTTTCAAAATCTGAAGTGCAATCATCAAAACATTATTGCTGGACCTACCTTCCAGCAGTCGCTGCCATAGAACTGAACAAAGAGAAAACTCCTGCCTGGGCACAGTATCTTGTCATGAATTTTACATCTCTATGGTTTAGGTGAGTTTGGCTTTATTTCAAGCATTTATACACACTGTTAAGGCATACTAACTTCACTGTATGCATATAAGGAAAAAATTTGGCTAAAGAATAGACTTCAACACATACTGTTTTGTAGAAGAGCACTTCAGATGATCAGTGATATTGCAATAAGGCTTGTATAAGGTAGTGGATGCTTCAAAGAAAAGAAGATCTTCCACAGAAAGAATTTCCTGAAATTTTCTTTCCTTCCAGCTCTTCTTGACAGTAAAAATAGCAGGGTATCTGAACTCTTAGAGGATTTTTSGATGTTAATGATCCAGGATTCTTTCCACAAAGAGATTATTTCCAGCAGTGCTTGACTTTTATACCCATAGTTCTAACAATTGTGGAGACAATATAAAAATATAACTCTAAAATAAACAGATTTATTCAAGTGTTTTGGTATCTTGAAAGAGCTTGCTTACACAAACACACACACYTGAATATATTCCATATTTCATGTTATTACATGTTAAAAAGTTCACTAGTAAAATATCAGTGATAAGATCAATCAAAAAAAGRCCTAATTTTAATACAGTACATTTGTTCCTAAGAAAATGTAGCCTCAAATAAATTTTGCTAAAGTAAAACTGTACTGTAGCAAACTTGCAGGTCACTATTTTGCATACCTTCTTGTTAAACAAGAGAGACAATGATTTTTTTCCCTGCAATCTATTGCAAGTGCTTATACCACTTTTCCTTCTAACAAGATAATCACTTTAAAGCTTAAAAACTGAAAAGTTTTCTTCCACAAGGAAAATGCTTTAGAAGGGTCTGAGTGTCTGAAAATAAGTATCTAAGCAGAAGTCTGTAAGAAATCCTGTTTGGCACTATTGTGTGTGCTACAATTATCAGGTTGTAGCATGCTACAGGACTAAGCAATCTTGTGATATATCCAGTTAATCCATTGTGAAACATATTACTTTTCAGTACACAGCTATTTTCTCATGTATAGAGAAAAAAAGAAAAAACATTAAGAATTCTTTCTCTCTGCTTATGAGGAATCCAGTTGCCATTCAGCTCTCCTGGACAAATTATTTCTTGCTAAGAATTAACTATCATTTTAAACTTTTAATGCCCTGTGCAGGAAGCATATATTAGCTGAGATTAAGAAGTTACCTTAAAGCTATCTCAGTAATATAACATACAGTCCAAAAAAAACAGAAATTGTCCACTTCRGCAGTCATCATGAAGAAAGATTGAGCTTTGCCTTGCACATCTCTATTTTCTGTAATTTTGCAAGGCAAAATATAAGCTTTGAAAACACATAGGTAATAAATCCATAATTGCCACTATTATTTTTTCTTTTGAAGGATTAAAAAAAAGAGAGTGAAAAGTAAGTCCCTGGTGATAAACAGAAATGTAAAGGGTAATCTGCCTAATTGGACTGGAGTAGGCTGCAGTAGACYGAAGAAATACTAATACCAGTGCAGCTTAAAACAGCTAGCTGAAAATGGTGGTTATGAAGTGCTTAGACGCTTACTAATACTAGAGCAGATATCTTCCAAAAGATTGTTACCTGATATYACTTCTGCTTTTTCAAAACCTCAAAGTAAAAATGGAGTACAAAAGCATTCATAGAGTTACCATTTAAATAAAAAGAAAACAAAAAAGCCACAATACCTAGAATCATAATAAGAGAATCAGAAGAATACAGCACAACAACACAACTTGTTCATAAATAAGTTATTCAAAATGGGGTGTGGGGCGAGAAGTAACAGCATCGCGAAGGAGAATGGACATGGGAATCTGAACCATTACATCTTATCAGCAATACGTTATCGTGACTCCTAGTGAAAGAATATATAACCAAAAGTGTGAAGGCACCTAATACAAGACCTGCTAAATATCTAACAGTAAAAAAATATTTCATCTCAAAAATGAT
>NW_028186701.1:2806731-2820140 GCF_003343005.1 Rhea americana
CTGATATCACAGGGAAGTGCCCAGCTTCAGAAAAAACAAAAAGTTTGCCTTGTTTGTTTGTGTCATTAAAAGGTTGCCTGGAAGTGGGCATTCAAAAAATTCAGCTCTTTTACTGCTATGGTTATGTTTACTCCMACTGTACTTTCTCAGTGCAGTAACACTGTTATATCATGTCAGCAAAGATCTCTCACTGTGGTTACATATCTTTATTATGTCTGGCAAAGCATACCTTTTTACACAGAGAACTGACGAAAATACAGTTTTGCCACTATAGTCTACATTATATGTTTTTGCTGGTAGAGTTAAATCAGTCTCAGATTTTACCTTATCTACCCCAGCTAACATAGTTACTCTGGCAGAAGTCTGCAGTGTAAATATACCATCAAGCAAGGGAATACCAGTTTCCATTATACTCCCAAACGGGCAAACATCTAAAGATAAATTAATAGATGCATGAACAGCCCTATACAATGTTGGTTGTTACTCTCAACTTGTTAAGGCTCAAAGGCGGAAAATAATCTGGCCTGAGAGACAAAATGAGAAATGCAGGTTAAACACTCATTTACTTAATTCAGATAAAGTTCCCTGTAATATCCACATGTACGATTCAGCATTTTTCTTAAGAACAATGAACTATTATTATAACATATTAGTTTTTGTGTTTGGTGGAGATAGAGCTGAAACTCTAACACGAAGCAGATTTTCATACAGTGAGAATTATTTTTAACTAAAAAGAGAAATAAATTATTATAACACAAAGGAAGAAAACTAATCAGAGGAAAATAAGCTTATCCTTCTCAGAGACATAATGTAACCATCACAGCACAGCTTCAACATTTGTAACACTAGAGGTGTCATTTCTGCAAAGTGAATTTTCTAAGTAAAGGGCACTTTGAAGGCACACATCCAACCTCCCTATCTGTTATAGGCAGTTGTACTCAGCAGTCCAAAATCAATGTTCTGCATTAAAACCACAAATCATGGTCATGAGAATGAAAATATAATCTCCAGTGTGAAAGCTAACACATAGTTTTAAGAATCTTGATTGAATGGAAAAACAAACTCTAGGTTTTTTTTTGGTAGAAAGAGAAGTTGGGACGGTACACGTATTCTATTTTGTTTCTGCCTGAAACTTGTGTATAACTTTAGATTACATGGGTCCTGTTTGCAGGAGTAATATAGACAGATGTTCTGAGTAGATATTGCCAAGTATTAAATTGTTTTAGTGTCTGTAACAATGCAATAAGGTCCAAATGTTTTTAACTGTCCACACATTTAAATGCCAAATGCCTGATGTGCAGATAGAAGTCAGAATTATGCGTGCGCAGATTCCTGAGCTGCATGGGTCTGCTTGGCATTTCACACTCACCTACTGGGAGAAAGTGTTTTACTCAAGTGCTTTAAAACATTTGTTATATAAGCTTTATTTTCTGTGCTTTCTGTTATTTCTCTTTTATACTTCTTTTAAAAATGTAATTGTGAATTACTGTGACTAGGTTAAGTTCTTAGCCTCAGCCATCAGTGAGAGGAGAAAGCAAATTCTCCTAGGAAGGAGAATTCCTTCACCCCCTGTACTTACCTCAGCCCTGGAACTTCTCCAGCACAAGTTACCTTCTATCACATAACAGGGTCTGCCTGGAAAAGGGTTCAAAGCAGCCTGTCTGTCCTATATTGACCATGTCACACAGAAGTGAGGCACTGGACTGGTGGGCTCAGGCTGAGAAGCCATCATAGACAAAAAAAAAAAAAACATTCTAACCTCACTGCCAGTCAGAGGTGTAGTGTTTGGGACAACACTCAAGGATTGAGCTCAGGCTCTTTCTGCAACTTTTTTTAATGGTTTGGATGCTAGCTAAGTAAGTGCAGCTCAAGGCAGCTTTCATATTAGTCTTTGTGTCCCCAGAGGCACAAGACTTCCCCAGGCCACTACTCTCTCTGTCACAGAAACTACCTAGGGACCAGGAAGCAGATCAGATCTAGACTCATGATTCAGATAGGTGAAGCAGAAGTATGAGAAGCAAGATGTTGAAAAAGGGCTATTTGCTCCCTGTTTATTYTTTTATTCCTTTAAGTAACTAAGATAGGTATATAGACTACTCTTAAAAATATCCCTTCTTTAAATTTGATTTTATTTTGACAGACTCTGTTTTTTTTTTTTTTTTTTTCCTCATCATTGATACTTGGAAACAAGCATTTCCTTCAGCAGATAATAAGAGGTAATAACAAGGGAATACCGAGCCTTGATCATTGGCTTTGATCATCCATGCTTCTTAATTATTAACTGAGTCTCTGGCTTTGATTTGGATCTTCCAAATACCACTTTCCAAGCTTGAGCCTCATACACACAGTGCTAGCTCTAAATTATTTGAACACAAACTAGCTGAAGCATTTTTGACATTAGAGCCAAGGGTCAGTATCTGATTTCCCTCTCTTTCAGTGGGATAAACTACTTTGAGTCCATTTATATCATTTGCATCAGAGAAAGAGTTAATAATTTGGCATTTAAAATTCTTTACTACTTTCTTCCTTCCACACAGATCTGACTAAACCAAAACAAAAAGTTGAAGCCCTGCTCAGTTAAAATTGCTTGCTCAAAAAAATCTTACATAAAACTCTAATTCCACTAAAGCCAAAAAAATTTTGAATTTCCCATAAGAGGGTCATACATTTACCTAGAGCTCCTAAGGCTATGTCAGGTAGACTTTACATCAGTTAGCAATATGTCAGTTGAGGAATCCCCTCATTAAGGTCAGAGGTCTGAAATTAGTTTGTTCAAGGTCAGTAAAACAGCTGAATTAGGATGACCTCAGTCACAGCTTTCTGTGTTCAAGCTKCCTTAAGTTAAAGCTCCCAGAGTCTTATTCTTCCCTGCAGGACACCAACTGCCTCTRTTAAAGTCAGTGGAAGTTACTGATATTCTGCGGGGAAGAATAAGGCTTTGAGACTAAGAATCTTGCATTAACAACACCTCAGTTAAGATGCTTTTCTTTCAGAAGTGCCCATTGAAAGCAGCTGCTGAAGTGATTTAGAAGCACTGAGATGGCAGTTTACACATTTGTAGTAACTGTTCTAGGATGTAGGTAAAGCTCTTTAACAGCTGGGAGGCAGTTTTAAAGTGATTTGACAATGAGGAGATTTTTCTTGTTTTCATTTTTTTTCCTGTCTCTTTTTCTTGACATTGATGCTGATGCTTTATAAGTTAAAAGACAAAAGATGTAACTAAACTAGTCATAAATTCATAATATTCAGTGATAGATTGTGCCTAGCAGGATACCATTGACTGAGATCACTAGATGTAATGTCCCAGAAAAATGTCAAAGGGACATTATATTCACAAGATCAATCTGCCTGGCTCTATTCCTCCCCTCTCTACTCTTTGATCCACAGAGCTTTAGTCAGCTGATGGTCCATTTCAGTTGTATACTAGAGCTGTGACCCTGGACGAGCTCAGATGTTCTAGCAGGTGAATGAGAAGCATAAATGGTGTTGAAGTTTCCTGAAACCACAGGGCAGACTCRTAGTGAAAATTGTGTGCTATCACTTAACCCTGCTTCAGCTTATGGTCAAAAYATGGTCAGTTTGTACAAGGGGCAAAAATGCTAGAAATTAATCWCTTTGCTGAATGCATGAGTTAAGACTACATTAAGCTCCTAGCTTTTTAATGTTATTGTTATTTCCAGGCTTCCAGATTTTAAGTAACATTCTCAAGTATGAAAAAAAAAATTAGAAATTCTTCTAAAAAAATCTGGGGAAAAAAAAAGGATATCAATATTATTTTTCATTCCAAATAAATTTAAACAGAGTTTGTTACAATTTAAGGAAATTCTTGGCTTTTGTTTACCAAGAACCATTAAAAAGTGAACACAAATAAAGGACAGACCATGGCTAGTTCATTAGGTTTGCATTTTAAGAGTTTGTGAGTTTGGTCTACTTGAGTGAACGCTTCATTAAGACATTATTGTAAGCCAGCAGCAACAGTATTAGTTAAGGATGAGTATCTGCTATGAAAAACTCATTCAAGTGAGCTCTGTTATATGTCAGGTTGATACACGGTAAGCACAATATTTAGTGTTCTTAAACAGTAGAAACAGAAAATAGGTGTGAGTCCTATTTCAGTTGCACAGTGAGGATCTACCTACACAAGGAAAATAGGCCATGTTTTAAACTTTTTTAAAAGCTTATTAGATTTAATTTTTCTATTCACTTTAAATTTGCTACAAAGACAACTTTGATCCACTAAATGCATCTTTAGGATAAAAAATAAAAATAAACACATTAAAAAAACAGTTTGAAATCATGTCAGTGAAAAATGTACTAGAAATGAAAGTTGTCTTCCATAGGCTGTGCTACTGTTATTAAGGCACTGTGATTCATCCTGCTTAGCTGTTAATTGTGGCAAGAGGTATAGAACTTAAGTATAACAATAAGTATGAAATTCTGGTTTATACTATAGTTATAACTGTGGTGTAGCTGAGTATCAGGCTTGRGCCTGTGTGTACACCTAGTGCACTTAAGTCATTAACTCCTTGGGTGGTCCAGGAGGTCCCTATGTGGACATGCAGATATATGAGCTGATGGACCAATTTAGACAATAGACTAACTGGAGAGAAGGTGATTGACTGAACTCCCAGCCACCTCTTCAATTAAATATTTGACTAATTGATGCAGGAGCTCTCTAGGTGGAAAATTTGGACTGTCCTGAAGATTTCCCCCAGGAAACCACGCAGTGCCTAGACCAATTTGTATGCTTAAATATATTCATTAACATCTTGGGTGGAGAAACAGGCTGTCCCAGAGAGTCTCAGGCAGTTTCTACTGTCTGATCAAATTGTACATTTGATTTGATTGTAAGCCATGTAGARCAGTCTTTTGTACATACATACCAGATGTTTTGTCTGTAGTTTAAAATAATCAGAAACAGTGGCAGATGCATATAGTGGAGCRATCATACAGGACCATGGCCAGCTGGATTACAAAAAATGGGCAGAACAGAGATTTGGGGAGTCTCCACTGCAAGGACCCTTGCAGGAGAGTCTTCTACTGAATCAAGGTGAAATACTATCACTACCTGCACAGCAACCAGTGATCCCATTTGAGAAATTTGGTTCCCCACACAAGCAAAAACCTGTGCTAAGATCTCAGTGAATTAGCTTTTAGCAAACGCACTCAACCATGAATGTCTGTGTGACATGATCACAAAAAAGTTAGCTGCCTGGTCTAAACTCAGAGGAAGTAGTGTCACCTCTGCAGCATGATTTATATCRCCTGTCTCTCTCTCTCCCTCTCCAATGAGTATGGAGGGAGCTAGCCTGCTACCCTAGTACCCCCCTGCTCTTTAGACAGTTAAAAATAAGTGTAATTTGTCTCTAAAAGTAAGAGTAAGAGTTCACTACTAATTATACTGAAGTGCAGGTGTGCTAAGGGCACCCAGGTTCACCACTCATACTCAACAGCAATAYTGTCTCCCTCATCCTGCAGTGCAGCTGCATGTAGTTGCACAGCTGCACTGCCTCTTCCTCCCACCACAGATCTTTTCCTCTGCTTTCACCTCCATTTACATCAGGGGTGGAAACTTGTCCTTGATTTTGTTTGTATTTCACCAAAGTACCTTACCCTGTAACTTTTCCTCTAAACATAGTTCATTTACAGCAAATGTACAACTTTCAGGGTAGTCTACAGTGGAAAACTGTGGGAACTTTATTGTACCACAGAACTGACTAATCTTGCAAAATAAACCAGGAATGCATGCAAAAATTGCCATTATTCAGTAAAAAGAAGAGGTTTCAACTGTAGTTTGATGTAGTTTTTTAAGATGCTACTGCTGCTGGTAATGTCCTCCCTCCCTCCCTCACTCCTGTCCCCATGCCACAGCCTGCCCTACGCCAGCACAATTTTTGTAGTGGTGAAAAAGATTAAGAAAATGATCCTACTCAAAACTCACACAGCAGAAAGAAATGGTTATTTTTCAGCTCCATCAGTTCTCCAGTGTGGTTCACTGCACAGTGGTGGAGTGAGGGCGGGAATGAGTGGTAAGCACCTTTTGTGGGAATGCTAGTTAATGACAGCTCCAAGGGTTTATAAACCTCTAGCCCCTCATACTGCGCAGTGATGCATTACAGATAAACCAAGAATCTTTCCAGGGCCTTTAAAGACTTTAAAGAAAAGGGGAGTTATTTGGCATTCTAGAACTATATATCTTCTGTGGTAAATTACAATATGTAAAGGAGGGCTTGTTTTATTGTAAAGGCTCTAGCGATTAACAGAAAGAAAATAAACATTGATGACATAGTCTTCCTGAACTACACACAAATGACTATGGGACCTAACTAGGAGATAAACCATGAGTTCTTCAATGAAGAAGTATCAGTTTTTAATCAAAGCATGCATATTCATAAAAAGAGAATAGAAAATAGAATATTATTTAGAAGTTATCCATGAAAAGGCTGTATTTATTACTTTGTTGCAGGACACCGAAATCCCCTGTGGTAGGCTACTCATTTTTTTTCCAACATACTGAAAAAGTAAGTCAAACTAAATCAAATTATTACTGATTTAAGAAAAAAATTACTCAGCATTATTCCAATATTTAAGTAGCATGAAAGTCGAGATTTCCAAAAGTCCATTATATACATGCTCTGATAACAAATAAGGTACTACTTTAGCTTGCTCTTATCTACCTAAAATGGACTTAAAAAGTCTTAAATCTATTATTATAAACAAACGGAAATAGAAACTAAAAGAGGCAAGGCCTTCCTCACCACTAGGTGCATCATACAATCTATTAGTTCTATTTTAATTTCTCTTCATTCTGTAAATCTTAAAAGAAATTTAAAAACTCCAGACAAATTGCATAAAAATGTAAAGAAAAAGTAATAATCAGAAACCCATTTGAATGAAGATAAAAAGTTAATTGACGTACCTTTTAAATTATGCTCAGAATTGATAAAAGACTTGCAAAGTGTTGGAGTAAATAATAGAAAAAATGTAATAAATATCTTAATTTAACTGATAAATTACTAATATCAATTTAAAATGAACATGCAAACAAATCTCAAGAAAGCCTTTATACTAAATGGTCCAAAATTAGGCTTTTATAAGTCCATGGAAAGTACTTTAACATGGACCTGTGCTAAGTAGCCAAATTTACAGAAAGCAAGCCTTCTAACCACATCTTCAAGCATCAGTTTTCTGTTTTAGAATCAGATGACAGAAGTTTTGTTACAAATCCTTACAAAACATTATCAGACATACAGAAAGAGTCTTCAGATCTTGATGCATACCATGTATCTTTCATAAAGAGCTTAACAGATGTCGTGTTCACAAGCAGCCCAGAGGTGCTCAAAGCAGCAGTTCAATAACAATTGTCGTCAGTCTCAACTCCATTCTCTATGATTCAAACTGATGACAAATGGATTAAGACCTGTTTAAAGTGATTCATCCTCACTCCCGGTCTCMAAATCTTTATTACAATAACAGGTCAGTGCATTTTCTTGTCTAGCTATAAATTGGAGAAGATACTTCCATTGAAATCCTTTGAGTTGGCACAGGGAATGAGATTATAGCAAGGTCCACAGTTAAAAGATACCAGTGTTAAGAAACTATTAGAAAATGTATTATTGTCTTACATTCTCTGGGATTTATTACTAAATAATAATAATAACTAAGATTAAGGCTGGTATATTTGTAACAATGGAAAGAAAGGATGCAAAAACATCAAAATGCCTTGTATTACAATTTTGTTCACTCATTTTTGCCTACTCATAATTTGACAATGCAGCATATTTATTTTCTACCTGAAGTTACTGAATTTAAATTTGCAGCTATATCACCTTGAACTGAAATCTTATCAGATGTAACATGCTAAATAAAGCCAGCAGTAGGCTTTTTATTGTGGATAAGAAGTTTCTCAGAACTATCTAGAGGTGAAATCCAATTGAAGTCAATAACAAAGCTTCTATTTACTTCACTGTGTACTGGTATTAAAAGGATTGATTCTGTAGGTAATGCTTTTTCCTCTATATCAGAACTCATCCAATGTCATATCTGGGACTCTGATTTTAGTATTTTCAGCAATAGTAGTATTGCCTTGGCTATTATTATGTCTTTAGACGAAGAGATTGCAGGAAGATCTGTGGGAAGAGTTACTACCAGATAAGCTTCCAGGAACAAAATTTGCCATCAGTCTAAATAAAATTTAAATCCAGAAATATGACCACTTATACAWATGAAAATGCAAAGGTGCTTCCTCTAATAGAAGGGCTTGTTTAAATCCTAGAATGCCAAACAGTTTCAAGTAGGATGATTGTATTGTCTAAGTAAATTATCTGGGYGCTTTTTATATGTAAAATATTCTCTCTCTTTGAAATTACTGTTTTAATCTTCTTAATCTATTCTATTTTATAAGAGATCCTCACAAAGAATGTCCACCTCACAGAATAGCTGATTAGAAGGGAAAGGTAGGAAACAAAGATGAAAGATAGTAAAGGTCAGATTTTGAAGTGTGGGGCATTCACCAATGGAGTCTCAGTGAAATCTATGTTTGAGCCATGGTTAACAAAAGATCCAGAAAGAAAGATTAACAGTGAGGTAACAAAGTTCGTGATGAAACAAAGTTATTTGGGAAAGTAAAGATGAGAACTAACTGTGAAGAGTAGGGTACCTGAGGCATCAATGACAAATAAAAGTCAGTGAAGGTAAATATAAAGTGAAGTACACTAGAAAAAACAATCTTAACTTTTCATAGATGGATGCTGAGCAGCCTGTTAATGCAGTGGAATGAGGCCTTGGGATTACATAGATAGTTCTATGAATACTTTATCTCAGTGATAGTCAAAAAAGTAAATAGAGTGTTAGGAAAGGAAGAGTGAGCAAAACAAAATTGTTGTGCCAGCTTCCTCCCAGATCTTGAATAGTGTGTTGATTTATTGAATATTGCTTTGGTTTTCTGCTTTCAGAAATAATATATTAGAACTGGAGAAAGGCAAATAGTGTCATCCTCAGAAAGGCAAGAAGAACAACCAAGGGAAATAAAGGTCAATCAGCCTCACTTTGATTCTTGGGAAAATCATAGAGCAAGTGTTCTTAGAAGCCAGTTGTGAATGGGTTTGCCAACATGTATTTACCAAGGGTAAATCATGCTTGACCAACTTGATTGACTTGATGAAGTTACCAGATCTGTGAATATGGTTGATGCAGTTTGTTTTGACTTTAGCAAGACTGAATTCCGTCTCCCATGGCATCCTTGTTGGGACAGTATGGACTAGATGGGTGGACACTAGGTAGCTGAAAAAATTGGTTGGGTCTTCACACTCAAAAATTAGTGGCTAGCAGTTTGTATTCTACCTGTTACAAGAGTTCCTCAGTGTTTAATCCTGGGACATGCCCTGCTTAGTATTTTTATTAATGACCTGTAGGATTAGTTGAAGGGCACGCTCAGCAAATTTTTGGGTGACTCTGTGCTGGGGGGTCCTGGCAGGGCTGCTGTTCAGATTTTCTAGACAGGCTGGAGGGATGGACTAACAAGATTCTCATGAAATCCAYAATGATATCTACAAAGTCCCATGCCTGATGCCCTGCTGCTGTATAGACTGGTGACTGGTTAGAAGGCAGCTGTGCTGAAAAGTCGGCCAGTCAGCTGTGTGCCGTGGCAGAAAAGCTCACAGCACACCAGGCTAGGCATAGATCGAGCAAAGAGATTATTGCCCTTTACTCAGCACATCACACTAGGAAAACTGCATTCAATTTTCAAACCCCTAGTATAAGAAGCATTCATAAAGCTGAGTGAGTATAGAAGAGTCCAGAAGACCATCAAGATGGTTGGTGTCTTGGGCACTTAACTTGTGAGGAGAGGCTGAAAGAACAGAGCTTGTGCAGCCTGGAGAAGAGGAAGTAGAAGTTTGACAATATCTAAGTAGAGGCTAATAATAAGATAGGGCCAGGCTCTTGAGTAATGTGCACTGTGGAGGACTGGTAATAAATTGAAACAGGGCAAGTTCCAAGTGGATATAAAGAATAGAATCTGCACAGTGAGGATAATGATTATTGAGACAGGATGCCCAGGAAGGCAACGGGATCATTGTCCCTGGAAGTTTTCAAGACTCATATGGACAGTGGAAAGTAAACAACTGGGTTTGAATCCAACATTGACCCTGCTTTGACTAAGAGGTTGAACTACATGACCTCCCAAGATCCATTCTAACCTGAGTATGATTCTGTAACTGTATGATTCTACACATCTAAGACCCAAGAGATATCTGAAGAAAGTCTACTTGTAGCTGAATTCAGATCAGATGTTGGTACTTCAGTAGTCCTGCTCTGGATGTTGAGGGATAACTGTACCCAGAAAACACTGAGAGTTAACATTTAAAATGGAAGGATGTGGTTCTTCAGAGATCCGATACTATTTAATATGTAATAACTCAGACAATAGAAATAGAGATCAGGTTTATTAAATTGACATAGTATGTCAACTTGAAAGATGAAAACATAAATAAGAAATATTAGGAAAAATAACAATTAGATACACACAGATTCTGCCTTTTTATTAGAATAATTATTTGTCCAAGTGACTACACAGTACAAATGCAACTGGTGAATGCTAACTGAGCATGCATCAACAATATTGTGTAGTCTTAAGAATATAGATAACACAGTGAAATATGTAGGCAGGACCTGAAAGACAGACAGTGATACTTCCCCTCTATCCTGCACTAATAAAGCTTCAGCTGAGTCGCTTACGGGCATCAGATTGCAAGAAAGATGTGGGTAGAGTGACTCCCAACATAATTAGCAAGAGTAATGTAGGTCTCTACTTATGTGACCTGTGGAGAGAGCTTGAAAGAGTTTGTTTAGTCTAGACAGGGAGACAATAAAGAAACACGACAACACTTTTGAAATATGTAAAAGGCTCCTGCAAAGTGAAAGGGAACAATCWGCTTTCTATCTGTCTGGAGGATAGGTCAAGAAGCCATGAGCTGAAATTGCAGCACAAGAGCCTACATGGCATTAGGAAAGCTTTCTAACTTCAAGAACTGCAAATCACTGAAACAGACCGATAATAAAAGAGGTAGAACCTGCATCACTTGTAGACTTTTAGACAAGGCTAGGCAGACCCTTGCTAGGAATGCTAAACATAAGAGCTATTTCAGCCCAGGGCTGGAGAGATGGAATACACGACCTCTGCAGATCTCTTCTAGCCAAAGTCCAGAACCATAGTAAGACTGGTACGTGAAGTTTTTCAAACTGGAGAAATAAATAATCATAGAAACAGAAAGGTTCAGTCTTCATGAAGAGTCTTACTGTAATACGTCCACGCTTTCCAACGGTGGTAGACAGCTTCACTGCTCTTGAGATGAGGAGTCATAAGGGTAAGACAGTACTCTAGTTATCCTAGGCTCAAGCARTTCTCTGTTTTGGAAAGGTGTTCCTGCACAATGAAAGCACAATGAAAAAGTGAATGCACTGAAAAGTAGACGATTGAAGGGAAGGTAATAAAGAAGTCAATCTGTATACCAAAAAGATATTATCCCACTAAGCCTACGAGTGTATGCAGCCCTGTTTGTGTCATAGCTGCTTATTTCCAGCTAGAAATAGAGGCAAGCTACACTGCAAAGAATATGGTCTGTCAGTAATGCCTGTGGTGTTCATAAACTCTGGAACTTCTCAGCAGACTTCTTTATTTATGTCTACTATGGATGCTGATGCTTTGGAATGAACTTTGGAATCATCTATATGCCAGTCTTTAAATAATTTTGGAAACAGGACTGTCAGAAGGCAAGAAGATTATGTAGTACACTRTAATTTAGTTACAATTTGCAATTTGCGCTCCAGTTCACACAATGCTTTTGTAAATATAAGAAAAGTCTCCAAACTCCTTTTTCTTTGTGAAAAGAAAAAATTAGTAAAAAGGTAAAATTGGTAGGTGGTGATGGGTTTCCATACCACACTTTCCAGAGTAATTATTAGATGGAAGCTAAGATTTAAAAGYTAGATCCTCTGCTCCTGATAATCAGTACAACTATACTGATTTCACTGGAACTCTACCAATTTACTTCAGTATCAGATCAAAAATGTCTTGGGTCCAAACTTTGCATCTAATTTTARTTTTGGAAGTGAAAGTGACAATAGGCTTTTATTTTTTGAAATTGCTTAGAAATATGAATTTTATTTTTAATTATTKCTTATTAATTATTAATAAGTATTAATGGGATTAAATATAAGAGGATTTTTAAGCAACCCTATCAAAAAAACTTAGCTGTCTTCTCAACAGGCCTTCTTTCTAGGCAAAATCATGTTAGAAATGCTACAATAGGACAATTTAAATGATGAAATGGTAGCTATTCTTTAAATTAGTGAGATGATTCAGAAAAGCTTAAAACTTTTAAGAAGTGGTGTACAGGAAAGTTAATTATTCTGCCTGAGAAAGCAAGGGCCAGAATTGTTTGTTCTTTCCATGAGAAAGTGGGAAGAAGTGGGAGGAGAGCTCTGGAGCCCGGAACATATTGAGCAATGTCGATAATGAGCAATATCTCCTGGTACTGGGAGACAGGAGCAATTGAGGCTATAACTGTTCCTTCAGGGTAGCAACCACTTTCCCACAGCCTTTGATTATTCCATTAATAAGGGTAATGAGATAGATTTGCTGAAGTTCAGGCATAGGCAAAAATAGGTAGCTGGGATCTTGSTGATTTTGTCAGACTGACACCCAAGACATAGGACTCCCTGTAAGCATAGGCAWATTTAGAGCCAAAGAAAACATTTTCCTCTGGAATCTTGGCCCAAGGTATTTAATCAGGGCAGTATGATTCTTAATATTTTAAATCCTAATCTATAAAAATATAGCACTTAAATGATAATCTGCCCAAAAGTTTAGAAGGATAACACCTGTGCACTGTGTGCATTACAGCTCACAAGACAAGATCTCAAGCTAGTATTTCAAAATCATCTCAGGAAATTAGCAGCTGTCTTTTCAATGGTCCTTGAAAATGATGGTCTCAGCCTAGACCTCTGTAGTCATGGTAGTTTGCTCAGTCTTTCTATTTCCAYGTGAATGCCAAACAGGCAATTTAGAAGTCTAATTTTTACCCTCTCTTTACTGTCAAAAAAGAATTAGACCATATGAAGTCATCAAGGACTATCTGAGGATTCTCTATAACACCCWTCACCATGATATCTAAGTATTTCCTGAAAAGACCTATTAATCACCATGACTAAATGTTCCCTCCTACCTGATCTGTCAGCTGAGTGACTGTTCCTTCAGTTTCTGATTTACGTTCTCATGATTTAGCTTAAAAAAACATCTACAAGTATCAATTAGGACTTTGGATGAGGTTTTTTTTTCTTTTTCTCCTTTTTAAAGTTATCACAGAAAAAGATCAAATTTAACATATGAATATGGTTTTGCTAGAGTG
>NW_028186701.1:2820194-2857134 GCF_003343005.1 Rhea americana
TGACATCAATTTCTCAAATGCAGTATAATATTTTTGTTATTGTAAGTTCTATCATACTACCTTAACAATCAAGCTATTTGAATATAGAGGATAGTGGGATACCCAGCCTCACCGCAGGGGTCTCAGATATAGAATCAGACACTCTTGCTTTGATCAAAACCCTTTACCTAAGATTCATGAAACTTATCCAATTTCTGAACTAGTACAAGCCCACAAAATAAATGATTTTGATATTGACAAATTTACATTTTCCAATGGGAAATATTAAAATAAACATTTGAAGGGAAAAATTCTTAACTCTTATTTTTTGTTATTTTTTATCTAATTCCTCTGTGAATTTAGTCAATAACTTCAGCCATTTCAGTTCATGAATTCAAGGAAAATAGCAAAGTTAGTTGTGCTTGTTTAAAAWTAATCTCATAGAGTTACTAGTATTAGCTTCTTTGCCCTTTTTGGATGCTATTTCTACCTGAATTTTATATTCCCTCATTGTCCTTGAGAAATAAYATTTGCTGTCACCCCATCAAAATAAAACCTTGAAGTTTTTAGCAGCTACTGCTTCCATTAAGGATAGCATAGTTCATGTTTATTTATTTTTCCTGCTTTCTGAACTTTATTATGAGTCTTATACTCCTTGATGTACTCAACTTAATCCTTACGGTTTTGTTACTTTCCCTTCTCCTTCACATAAATTTGGTTCTTAATTACAGAAGTTAGTTTTGTGGATCTTATTTTATATTTTGATTCTATGACAAGAGCATTTTTTCTCAAAAGAGTTGGTTGCCTGATTATTTTTAAAGCTATTTTTAATGTAACATTTGTGTGAGCCGTATAATAATTTCAGTAGTGCACCTGGCAGTATGATCTTTCTTGACTCTTTTAAGTCAGCATTTTCCTAATGAAAAGCTTGAGGTTGTTCAGTCCTTCCCCTTCCTTTCTCTTCTCTTCTCCTTCCCTTCCTGCCCCCCTCAACCCCCCATTTTTTCATTGGGACTACTATGCTATACTCAGTAGAATTTTATCAATATATACAAARTGTTTTATCAACATATAGGACATGGAGCTTTACTCTGACTTAAGCTAAAACACTTTTAGAAACACAGAACAGTGCTTATGCATTCAAGTCAAACACTAATTCAGATCTAAATACATTCTAACATTTACAGAAGAATTGCATGTACCTGCACATGGAGGTACAAATCTACGGATGATTTGGAAAAGGATCATTATGTTTTCCCCAATTCCATTTTTATATACTTTAAGGAACTTAGGAATTTCATATGCTAAAAGCATGAAAAAAATGCGTAAGGAGTTCATCAAAGCATTAAAATTTTGGACAAATCTTTTCATCAAGTCAGTGAGTGCAGCAATCAAAATCTTTTCAGACTTTCCTCTTAAAAGAAATTTTGCATCTCCTTCATGATTCTCATCTCCTGCCTCTGAATCTTTCCTGATTTTTGCAATAATTTGAACATACCACTTTATTTTGTTGATTTAAATGACAAAACAGAGGTGACTACAAATGTTCTAGGCAGCATAAAAGTCAGTGGTGTATCATATCCCCAGAAAAAAATCTAACCACAAGTATTTTGTCCAGGACAGTAAAATTTAGTTTGGACAACTTAAACCAGCCAGTTAACTACTACAAAAAAAGAAAAAAAAAAAAAAAAAAAAAAAATGTCTTGTCCTTTTCTTGCCAGTTTCTCTATGAACCTACTGTAGAAAATCCACAGAACAGATGATGGCTTTTGCAGCGACCTCCCAGTCATTAGGATGATCTCATGTAACATTTCTACTAGCTTTATCTACATTCTTTTTCTTTTCCAAATACTTTTTTAGAACATCATTGTTATTGATTAGACTTTTATAGCTTTCTCTATAGCTGATGCCTTTCTAAAGTCACTCAGCTTTTACTCATTTCTCCTCACAAATTTAGTTTAAAATTGCCTCCTATGGTTGCCTTACTGCATTCTTTAAACTTCAACCAAGTGTTACAAGAGCACGTGTTACAAGAGAATTTGTGAGTGCCATGTAAGYCCACTTTTGACAGTGTAAAGTTCATTGCTCTCCCATACCTGCTAGGAAGGAGAAATGACTGTGAACATTTCCAGAAGTCTCTCTTAAWCCCTGAGCAAATACCCTAAGCTTCTGCTTACTCCAAGGATTATTAGTAAATATGCTTCAAAAAAAGTCAGAGGCAGAAATAAGGATTATTGTTTGAAAGTAGTTAATTTGTAATGGGCAGATAAGGTGTAAGGTTTTGCAGAATTTTCTTCTGAACAGCTCTGTTTCTTTGGGATCAGCAACAAATAAGTTTGGAGTAATATACTGCAGAGCTTATATCAAGCCAAGATGGTATTGCCAAGTTACAGGAAATAGAATGCGCTTGAATTTTCAGCTTGACATGCTGTCAGTCTTGCATTAAGTCACCTTTTAAAAATTGGCTGCTCCTAACTTTCTAACTTTCTTCCTAGCAGAATGTAGGGATATAACTATTCTGCCAGTGTCAGTGTACAATTTGACTAGCTATATCGCTGTCCAGGATCATTCCTGGATCATTTAGCATTCTTTGACACTGGTGTTTAATTAGAGATTGTTTGAACTCTTTAAACTGCAGTAAACTGCTCACAGTTACTTGCATCACCTTTTCAAACTTTTAAACACTTATTTTTATTTTTAGAAATGCTTAATCCCCTTTTTAATAGAAGAGAGTGAAGAGGATTAAGCCTATAAGCAGTGAATTGAATACTAAACAATGAGAGGAAAGATGCCCTGACAGCAGACTGCATGGAAACATCAGGAAAGGCAATTGCAAGAGAGGCAGAAAGATAGAGGGCATATTAGATATATGTGATTCTTACAAACAACTATCTGTGCCCTTGCATACTGAAAGGTTAGGGATTTAAACWAAGATGAATGTTCATGTGAAATGTGAGATAAGACCAAAAAAGGGGTTCTGGAGAACAAAATTATTAGGAATTGGTCCAAAGGAAAGCAGGTACTGCAGTCTCTGACAAATATATGCTTTGTCAGCATCCTGCGCTACATAGCCACGATTTCATTGCTGTGCAGAGTGCCAGCAGAAGGCTTCCACATCAGCTGTGCCCCCCAAAAAGGGAGAAATATATTATAAACYGCTAGTAGAAAATCTTTGGAGTTCATTTCTTCACAAGGGAGTATCAAAGAATAATTTAGGTTAGAAGGGTTCTCTGGATGTCATTTGGTTCAAGCCCTGCTTTTAGCAGGGCCAAACTCAGACTTTTCTTCATTAGAGGCTGCTATGCCTCTTATGAATCAGTACTAGGGACAATACCCTACTAGAACACTGATATTTATTTCAAAAATATAATTTAGATTTTTATATATCAGTTATTCAGACTTCAGCATAGGGATACCACAGATATCTTCTGTGCCATAATTTGCCAAAATAACTAGAAAGGCAAAAAAAAAAAGAGTTACCTCTAATAACAAATCTGTATTAACAATTACGGGCGTCTAAACCATAGACCAGCAGCCTGTCTCAAAGGATATATCAGAAAGAAGTGATCTAGATGGCAGTTTATGTGCTTGCTCTGGAAGTATGTATTGTTTTATTTTCTTACACAGAGAAATACTAAATAATAAATGAATTGTAGGCAAAGAAGCATGTTACAATTTAATATTTGTTTTGTAAATTTTTCAGAGGTCACATGGCTGTATAAGAACTCAGCAGTCTTCTTTCTCTCTACACTTTTTGCAATAAAAACTTCTTTGATAATATATGGTTTGCTACATTTTAGTCTGCTTTGTCCTTTGGGCATTAAAATAGCTTCCTTGCGGCAGAACTTCAGTTGTTAGGGTTCTGCAAAAGTGTGCAAGTTTCCCTGCTGCCATACGAGATTGTTTAGCAAGATTCTCCTAACTTTGTTCAGTCTGAAGAGAGCATTAAGGAGGCCGTCAAGCCCAGGACCCACCTTGTGGCCGAATATGTAAAGAATGATAATGAATGTGAAAGCTTTTTTAGCTCGCTGACATTCAAACAGTCCTTGCTATCACAATGCCTGACCACTGGAGTTACTGGAATGGAAAAGACTGTTCTGTCATTTAATCAGTGTTTTCCACTCATTGGGATTCAGCCCTAGTCTCTAGTGGCAACAGTGCTAGGATTTCTACAGCTTTAGGGCTGCTATAACTCACTTAACCGTAAAAAGAGGTGGGACAGATGAGGACGATTAAGAAAAGCAGYGGTTTGTGGAGGTTTGCTCATTTGCATAAGTTTTCATCTCCCCCGTGGAAGGGGCTGGCATTCATTAATTTCCCCTCAGACAGAAAATGTTGTTGAGGAGCTTTGTTTGACACAGAAAGCTTCAATATAGGTCTCCCGAATTGATCCCACATACAGATATTACACTGTAGAGGGCAATGAGAAGCCTACTGTTTACTAGCATTTTTGGGTGACCCTGCCTACTATACAGCAATCTTCAAAAACTGTATTGTTTAGGCAATACCCGGGATACTATCAGACCTGTGTCTTGGCTTTTAAATACATTGTGTCTCCTTAAGAATGAGATTTATATTGGCGGTGTCCCAGCGGTGAATATAATGACCTCTTTCACCTTGTCAAAACGGCAGCCTCGTCAAGCTCGCGGTAGTCAATATCCTACAGCGCATCCATTTAGCACAGGAGCATGGCCCAAACTGGGACTCTGGAGTGCTGGTACTCAAACGCATGGGTCTGACAGAGACAAATCGCACAGGGCGGCACGAACGGAGCAAGGACAAAGGGACAGCTCGCCTCCACCGTGTGAGAAATTGAAGCCCGCTTAGATTTCTCYTGCATGCATTTTATGATGTGAGAAGAGATTTAATTCTTTGAAGTCCCTGACTTAAGATGTGACCAGCAGAGGAATAATTCTGCTCAATCCCACGCTTGTCTTCTTTCCTTAATTTTTTCTCCTTTTCTTACTTTTGCTACCTGGAACACTGTCATTTTTCATACGTGTTGTTGGGTGGGGCTTTTAAATACTATAGCTCTCCAACCAATATACCCATTGCTCTCTGATAAAGATATAATTGTGTAGCCTCTGGTTAGACTACTACAACAATGCAGTTGTCATAGTCATTGTGTAGGTGGTTCTGGTCTTGTTACTGACTCTCCTGATCAAGTTAGTTAGGCTGAAATTGTGCTCTGTAGAAAAACAGAAGGCAGAATGAATTTTGCAGAATAAGCTCTACTAAGTTTTGGAAAGACTATATTTTCTTTTTAAAAAAGAGAATTTTGAAGGGTACTTATGAAAATAAGTAATTATCTCAACTCTTTTTTTAGAATTCGGATTGTATTTCCCCTTCAGGTCAATACTCTTCTGTTTGTCATTTTAATGCAAATCATAACAAGTAAAGTTGCTGGAGTCAGTGAAGTAAACGCTATATAAAATCACCACCAAGCCCCAACCCTACAAACACTCAGCATGTAGCTAATGGTAAGTCACATCAATTTCAAGAGTACTACTAACAGTGTGCAAAATTAAGCACATTCATAAGCCTTTGCAGAATCAGGGCTTCAGAGAGCTCACAAACTGGGCTTTGATGTCCATTTATAATCCCCATTATAATTAACAGGAGTTGTACAGGCACATCAATAGCAGACTATATGTAGAGTGTATTCCTGCTAGCCAAATAGTCTGCAGATGGAGTCCCAAAATATTCATTGACTCCCTGCTGACAAGGAAATTATTTATTATTACTACCTACATGATACAGTACTAACCTTGAAAACCCATTATATTCTAATGAGGCCAAAGCCACTTATACTAACAAACAATCACCACCTCAAAATGTGTATTAATTTAAGAAATGTTACAGCTACCATAAAATAAAAATTTTCAGACTGTTTTATTATGTCTTCTAATGGATAAGATAAAGCCATCTAGAATTCAGAACAATCCTCACTGTCCTAAACTCTGTTCCTACTTCTATAATAGGAAACCAGCATCAGCCTGCGCCCTGGGAAAGGAGGACTGTAACAAAAAGAAATCCCAGTCCATCCTACTTCTTCCTCAATGAAAGAGCCATCAGAGATGTCAGATCCTTCAGAAAAAAATTACAATTACAGCCATTCTTCCAAGGGCTTATGGAATCTATAGGGATATGTCCTATAAAATAGGTTTTACAAGGTGTTTTGTCCTTGATTTACTCTATTTACCCTGAGGCCTTGGCTTGGTTTCTGAATTGAAAAAGAAATACAATGGGAGGCGGGGAATCTTCTGCTTTATTGATTTTGAAAGGCAACATAAGTTCAATCTGTATGTACAAGGTGAGTTGTTGAACAAACAGGCGGGTTTACAGCTTACGGTATGGGATGACTGATATATTTTTGTCTAAAATAAAGATTCTGAACAGACAAAGCTATCTTGTTTGTTTTGGTAAAGCTAGTAGGAAAATTGTAAGGGAAGGAGATTGGGAAGAGGAAGCACATATACCTAAGGCCTTACACAAAGACTCCAGTTCACCATTTGATCCTTGCATTTCAGAAGGGCCAAAGAATAATATAGAAAATAAAAATCTCTCTTAAGTACCAAGGCAAAAATAATATTTACTATCAATCAAGCTATAAAAATGTTCTTTTACTGGTTCCATACCTTGATCTTATTTGACTTTTGCAAGCATTTTGTACTCTTCAAGTTAAGCTCTCTTAATCCTAGAAGATTTCAAAGATGCAATATTTGTCAGGAAATATGCAATAGAAAGTTGTTTGCCAAAGATTTCTACTTAGTTATAACACTGATTCTGGAGGAAACAGTTTTGGACACTAACACTGGAAAACTCCAGTGTGCTTTATTGAAGTATGTCAGAATATCCAGAAAGAATATGACCTATTTAGTAAATGTGGGGGCTGTGGACTTTTAAACAATGTTCATACAAACAAGCAAAAAGGAAAAAAAATTCAGGTTTGAAATTAAACAAATGTCATACTTTGAATCAGAGTCCCAAATTAATCAACTGCTATTTTCATGATAAATAAAGTAACATTGTTATGTAGCTGACCATTCCAAGAAGGTAACATCTATTCTTTTTGCTTATGACACACTATACAGAAACAGCTAGTTAGAGCTCACTGTGAACTTTTCTACAAAACATTCTGGAAATTGGAATAATAAGCCTATTAGACAGTTAATTAGTTGTAAATACATGTTCACTTTTTTCCTCTTCAAGTATAATTACTGCTCTGGGACAAATTAAGTCAACTGTTTTTATTGAAAGATCAATATACCTGACCACATCATAAATAAAAGCTTCTCAAGGGAAATGTTCCCTCACATTCATTGTCCTTTGGAGGAGTTTTATTCTTTTAAAACTTCTTTGTTACCTTTAATTGAAACATAGGTGGAGGAGAATTTAGCCATTTCCTCGTTTCTCTGCATTTTGCTTTTATTTACTGTAGCTGTAAAAGAAACTTAGGTGGATTAAGTAGCTTTATTTGTGACACAGGAAATTTTGCTGGATCAAGTAGATCCAGTGGGAAAAGGAAACTATACRTGATCAATGTAAAACATGCCTAGAATGCCACGTGTAAGTCAYGTTACCATATTCAGGAAACATGAATTCCAGTGAAGAATAACTTGTAAATTTTTGATATTAAGCATCTGTCATAACAGAGAAGAATAAAAGAGTCAGAAACTGGTTAGCATCATGACGGTGTTTTCAAGCCTGGAACAAGCATTGACACTATGACACCAGGATATGTAATCCATCTGTCACAGGTTTTTTCTTGCTTGTGAGGGAAGGCACCCCACCCCACTTCCTCCAGTCCTCCTGATTGAGGAAGGAGGTTTTACATGTGCGTTATGACTGGAACAATTTTGGTTTATTACCCTSGTGTAGCTGTGGTGGAGCACAGGGGATGCTACTGTACAGCCTTGCATAACTTATTATCCTTTTTCCATTTCTTGACCCTTCTTTTCAGTACCCTTTCTCCAYGGCAGCTCTGTCCCAAATAAACAATCTACTGACAATTATTTTTTTTTTTTTTACTTTTTGTTTTGCTACACCCATATCCAAATTTTATATTTTTTATACTATTAGCTAGGAAAACTTGTCCTTAGATGCTCTWACGGATGTGGCTACTACATACGTGTTGTGGGACTTGCAAGGCTGTATTCTGCCACAGGTCCCCAGTGCTCCTGTCCAGTTGTCTGTGATTTTCAGTTCTTTCTCACTTTGTTCCCCCTTAATCACCTATAAAATCCATGCATCCCTCATGATGCTATCTGTAGCTTTTGTCAGGTCCTCACATTTTTTATCTGTCATGTCTGGTAATTTCTCATGTCATAGATTCTCATGTCCTGTTCAGTTCACTTAACTCCAGGCCACGACTTATTCTGCAGCTTAGCTATCTGCCTGCAGCCCTAACAAAAAGGAAATGACGCTTGACTGGTTTATCTTTGCAATATGAAGACTGAGGCAAGTTATGAAGTTAAATCTTACAGACTTCTGCTTTATAAGTATAGCATGTAGGGTTAAAAACACCGAAAAGAATTATTTTAATAAAAAAACCAATATTGTCACAACTGAATATATGTATAAATATATAWCAGTTAGACACTTAGACCTTGCTAATGGTTTGTCCTTACTGCTTTTTGTCACTACAGCTTCAAAGCAGTTAGTCCTTAGCCATATGTGGCATCTGTRCTGTATGCAGTACAGCAATATTGATGCCATGGAGCTGGTGCTGATGCYTGCAGCTGGGGATGGTCCTCATCACCAAGGTCACAGTGAATAGCTCAAGGTTTCACCAGTGAGGGACACTGGAGCTGAGGTGGGTGATTTCTTTCTTCCCTTCCACCAGTTTGGAAGATCTCACCCTTCTATAAATGATTGAGTTTCTCCACAGCTGTCAGCCCATGGCTCCAGCACTGGACTGAGTGTTGTGTGAGGCTTGGGAGGTTACCTTGACTGCCAAGATGGTGYTTTGTCCTATAATGTGTTTCTTTTTTTTCTTGCTTAATTGCTTCACCTTTTCTTAAACTTTGTGCTTTTTAAATAAGTAGACTGTCAGTGGATTGCTTATAGTTCCAGGGGCTCTGCTTTCAATCTSTGTTCACATTTTAAAGGCTAAATTACTCCATGCCTTCCAAATTGCTCATCATAACAAGAGAAAYCTGCAACCAAACTCCAGCTTGTGCTGCCAATTCTTATAACAAGTTTTTAAGAATCCTAGCAGGCCAGGACTGGGGTCTTACACAGTGAGCATAAGGCACAAGTAGCATAAGGCMTGTGGCCTCTTCCCAGCAATGGCATTAAAAGTTTTACAGAGCCACTGGGTGCAAAAAAAAAAAAATGCTTTTACATTACAGTTATGCTATATTTAAAACAAGATAATATTTATTAAATCTTAAGTATGCTTAGCATACTTCTACTTTTACGAGTGCAATAAGCTTTTGCTTTGGCTACAGCAYAAACTGTCCACAAATTAGAAAAGAGTTTCTAAATACTAAACAATGGTACCATCATCCAGTGGGAGAGGAGGTTTGGAAAGGAGAYCGATGGCAAAGCAAAACACCTTACTTATAAAGCAGAATTTACAATTATATAAAGATGGACTGTGTGATGTGCTTGTTTAGCGAGATTAAGGATTACACTTCTAGACCCAGKAACTCCCTTGCCACTCTCCTGTTCAGGCCCAGATCCTGCAGTGGCTCCTGTCTTGGCTTCTAACACTTCACCGGCACCATCCARTCCAAGCTAGATCTACCCTCCCTTGCAGAGTTCAGTTCTCAAAGAAGAATTTGGCTGCAGAAAACATCTCAATCATTAGTTCGACCTTTTGGTAGCACTGGCACAGATCAGTGCCAGTGCTTTTCTTCCATATGCAAGGACAAAGAATTTGAATTTAATTCTCTACTCTATGAAAAGTCAAGTCAGAAATCAAAGGATAAAGCATCTAGTTAAGTCAGGGAATGAACTACAATAATCTCTACTGGATCATACAAAACTTCTGTTACAGGTGACCTCTCCTTTTTCGCACCAAAAATTACAAGAATATAGGGGAAATTACAAATCAGTGATTATTTTCAGTGAAAGTATAGTATCTGGAGGCATATGCATGCCTGTCTTTCTCCTAACTCTGTTTCTTCTATTCTTGCATTAATTGGCTTTGAAAGACAACTCTTAAAATGCGAATTAGCCACTTACATGTGAAAATAAATTCGCTTGAACTGAAACAGGATTAATTGATCAGGGACCAGTGCAGGAAACTGAATTTGCAGCTTCTTCCTTGAAAATAACAGGCAAATCCTGTGGGTATTAGCAGCTGAATTCTTATTAATTTGGTCTAATAACTATTATCATAACCGTATGAATACATAGAATACAATTTTCTAGACAACACACAATCTACATGTAGTAGTGGAACAATTATGCCAAAATTTCTAAATAAGGACCACTGTGAGAAATGCTAGGCATATTCTCAAGTACTGAATAAAATCGTATTATTTGTAAAACATTGTTATTTCTTTGTTCTCCATTTAATAATTGATCATCTTACTGTTCTGGCAGCAAAGTAAAAATTGTTTTAAAATTAGGACACATCTTGTCTTTGTTTATAACTGAAGCATAAAAAGACAGGAAAGATTAAAGAGTCGAAGGACATTTTTATAAACAGATTTTGCTTCTTTTACTAAACATAAAAAAAGTTACCTTACCGTTCAGTGTGAGACTATGTAAGTGCTACATGCCACTACTGCTCTGAACATGAGATTTGAATTCTGCTGTTGCCCCTGCTTRCAAGCTCTTAGATGTAATAGTACTATCATATTATCTTACCTCTTTGTAAGTGTCACACACTGGACAGTAACAAAAGAAGGTTTCTCCCTCCAACTTCAAAACCTCCCTGCCTTTCTTTGGAATGCCCTACTCGATCCCAGATGCTAGGAAAAACTTGGGAGCTGACACAGGCAACACTGAAAATTATATAGACTATGCACCAAAAAGGATCCTCACTTTGGTATCATGTCTGTTTATCCCAAGGCACACTGGCTCCCTCCCTGCTTACATTCCCAAGTGCCCTTCCAGAAAAAAAAAGGGGGCACACACAGTGCTGACATTTACCACCAGTCTTATCCCTACATGCAGCTGCCAAGGTGCATGTTGTTAATGCCAGAACAGAGAGAAAAATCTGGCATCTTATTCTACCCTTTCAGTGGTCAGTAGAATCTGGTCCATGAAGAAGCTCACAGCTGCCCAAGGGATGACCCCAGTCGATGCTGTGCACTTCATGCTACCTTACAGACAAGTACCACGGGACCTCAAAGCCCCCCCAGAACTGACCTCCAGTCTATAGCTTCTAAAACACTGAAGAACTAGAACTGTTCTCCCACCRTGTTTCCTTAATGGATGAGAGGAAAGATTTAATTTAAGTAGATATTTAAAAAAATCATCAGGAAATTAAAATATCCCAACCACAGAGTTAAAGATTCTGCAGTGCAACACCAGAGGACATAACTTCTATTTAGTTGTATGCAGCATAATTATAATGGTATGCCCATGATGTGCAGGGTGAAGCAAGCATATTAAATATAGATTCATAATTAGATCTAGGGTACTTGGCTAATTAACAAAATGGATAGACAAAATCTATATTTCATTAGGGTGAGATGTATCAGTTTCCTCCTGTGCTGTTCCATGTTTGATATATTATACTGCAGTGAACTATTTCCAGAATGTTGTGTTGTGATGTTATGATGAGTTACATGCCAAGAAACATGATAATAGAATTTATGATAAACCAGACTGGAAATTTCAGCTGGAGGAGTCTCTGCATTTARTGGTTCATACTATGACTTCACCACATTGCTCTCAGGCTTTCAAAGTGATGCTGCTACTGATGTTATTTGGACAGTATTCCCTCTCCTTTTCTTTCTCAAAACAAAAGAATAAAAATCCCCAAATGTAAGTCTGTACCTGTGAGAGTAATATGAGAAGTGTTATCCAACTAATTTAGTCAACTAGTAGCTCAGCATATATACCACTTAATGAAAGGTGAGCAGATATATACAGATACAGAGAAAGATAAGGGCCATTTATTCTCAAAGTCTTTGGTTGTATTGCAAAGTTGGAAGTGTAAAGAAGTAATATGAACCTCTACTGAAGAATTGCAAAGTATGTATTAATTCAGAAAAGCAATATGACTCTGCTCATATCCCTTTCCTTTATGCCTTCTTAAAAGCATTTTTAAAAACAAAACAGATGTTTTCCTATAGCCAATATTTTGTATGGAGGAAAGAGAACTATTCCTTGTTATTATACCTTGGAAGGCATCAGATAGATATCTGATGTTTTTACGCGTGTGCATGTATTTATATTTTTATTTATATATACAAATATATATAAAATTCTGTCTTTTCTTCTGAAATGTTCTCTCTGCTCCTTGCCATTATTGTATTCTGTCCTCCCTATTCTCACTGCATCTTTATGTCTAACCCATGTACTTCTCTTATTTTCCATATTGGTCTGTCCTGAAACTTGCTATAGCTAATCTTAGGAAAAAGGAAACTGTTTAACTACTGTAAAAGATGTGTTAAGATCTACACAACCTCCTTCCCCAGGAACAATCATAACACTGACAGTGTCAATTTTGCTCTTAGCATCACTAGTACTAGAATATCACTGAATGCTTGCTTTCTGCACAGATAGCTTATATGTTAATATTGTTATATTCACAAGTTAAAGTTGATAAAGCGATACTCAGAATATCTCACTGGTGCATAATTTTTAGCTATTTAATCTTTGAAAAGAACACACAAGCCCACAGACTTTTTCAGAAGTCTCTACTCCCTCGGTCCTTAATTGTGTAAAACAGTGTTCCCAGTGTTAACAAAAACACAAATAAAGGGCTAAATACAAAGCAAAAACTAAAATAGGAGTTAGAATACTTGAAAGAACATTTAGTGTTCTTTCTAAGATGTCTAATCTAAGATGTACTAGTAAAAACACTTGTCTCCATTTCTACAAAGATCATTCGATAAATTCAGTGTACAACACAGAGGGTGTAAGTTTAACTGTGACTAGCTAGTCATACACTATCTTTTGGCAGTCCAGAACACTTTAGTATCATCAAGCTTACAGCTGTTCTCATTCATTAATAATTTATTTAAAATGCATTTTGTAATTAAAAAAATAGGTCATATGATTCACATTGCAGTATCCTGTAAGCAAGTACTAAATCTTGGTTTAGTAATCTGTGTGTATGGTGCTACATTCTGCAAGACTTCAGCCTTTTCAAGACGTGTTCGTAGCCAAACTATGCCTCACATTTTCTTCTTCACAGGATTTACAGATCTATTTTTGAATAGCAGCCTCATAGGTTTAGAAACAATGTGATTTCATGCCCCAGTGCACAAACACAGTCCATCTGATGTTTTGCAACTCTTAATAATTTGGCATACTGAAATGACAATTTAGACTGAATAGCTAGAAAATGAGACCAGGGCTAAGATATTTAATGGCAGTTAGGAGTCTAACCCCCTTTGAAACCAAAATCTTTCCCTATTGTAATGTTGTTGATGCTATTGAAAGCATTTATAAAAATGTTATCATCAAATAACAAGGATCTGTGCCTATGGGGTTGCTTCAGATAATGCTGCAAATTGGACTGAAGCTAAAGTAAGCGATGACAACTGCTATTCTCTGCCTAGGACACAAAACTAGGGACATGTTGCCACCCTCCTAAAAGTTTAAAGAATGGCACTTTGATTTTCAGGACCTTTTTATGTTTTATTTTTAGTCTTCCACACAGGTTCTTGAGCTCAGAAGGTATCTGAAATGCTTACAGATGTGGAGCCAAAGAATTCCAGCACCAGCTTGTAGGAAGTAAAAATAGCATTGATGTTACTTATTAAAATGACACCTGCAGCAAAAATATGTTAAAGCAGTTGTCACTTGATTTGGGCCACTCTAGATGACTAAATACCATCAAATTGCCTGAATAACTAATAAAAAMCTGAGCTGATCCACTCACCATATTACTTTCTAAAATGAATCTGGGGATTTGGATTTGCGGGAATAATATCGCTTCAAGACTCAGGAGGAAAGATACCATGGAGGYCAATTAACCCAGGCATAGTTGCTAATCCCTTTTGGGTCTTGTAGAGGAACAAGTACACAAAAATACATGCTACAAAAGCATTTCTGATTTTCACTAAGCTGCTTTTTAAAGCAGTTCTTAGACAGTCATTCTAATAACATTGTAGCACTTCACATTTTCTTAGTGCTATACAAACAGCTAATTAGGTCTCAGAGTATATTATTGTTCTCCAGATCTTACACACAGGAAAACTGAGGAACAGAGCTGGGAAATATCCCAGGTCAAACCAGTGTTTGGGCCAATAACCAAATCAGGATTATAGTTCTGGAACAGCAACAATCAACTCCCCAGTTTGTGCTGCACCATACAAAACAAGAGATTTCCATAGCTGGGAAGCATTATTTATGTCAAGATCATGCTGTATTTAATCTGAATGAAAGCCAGTTATTGACCCTGATGAGCTCAACCTGGATGCTAAATATCCAGGTCCTGAACCAAGACAGCACTTAAGAACCTGCAAAGGAATAAATTATACATACATATACACACACACATACATATATATGTGTGTGYGAGAGAGTGTATATACATATATTCACATATATACATACGAATTTTTGTGTGTATATATATACATATATATATATATAATTTGCAGTGTTTTAAATCAGCCTCAAATAGATGCACAGGAGATATTTTCTTGTGTCACTCCAACAAGAGCAGGTCTGATTGTTGTCCTTCGCAAGGAGCMGTTCTTTTTGCTGTCCTAACAGTCATTCATCCGCTGTCCAACAGGAAGACAGTGAATAAAGCCAAAAAACTCTGCCTCTACATTATCTTCTTGCGGTCTGTTTTTCATTGTTCTGGTACTGCTATGCAATAGAGCCATATATGCAATATATGCTATGCAAACATAGCCAGGCAGGCTACCATAAAGGACATTTTATGGTATCATAGTCTCTCTGGAGCAGGGTCAGAGCTGAGTCCTTAATATCAGGATACTTTTTGCCCATACATGTCCTATAATATCTTGTCTACATTTTAGCTTAGATATCTTTAAGCCACTGCGTAGAAATATTAAATATTTCTCTGTCAAAGAAGCACTAATTCAAGAAAGACTTATATYTCATGTTGTATAGGAGGTGATCAGCTCCTGGTCTTTTGTAATCCAACWATTAAYATAAACTTYATAAATTCAAAACTTGGAATTAACYCATCCAAAATCAAGAGGGATTCATGTCACCTAACTACAAGTATCTAATATTTCAAATTCCAAGCTCAAGCTAAATACTCTGTGCCTCATATATAGGGAAAAAAGGTGTCTATAGAGAATTCATCTCCCTRTTTTCAGATGAGATTAAACACTCTTTCCATTGGCAACAAAGACAGAATAATTTAACTAGCTTAAACTTTGACAACTAACTTCTAAAATCCTAAATTAGAGCAGGTGAATCTATCTTAGATGAGCTYAAAAAAGGCAAAAAAACCCACACATTTGTGGATTATTTTATTTTGTCTCTTGCCTCTTAAATCTTCCTGATTACAGATGTTCAAGTGAATTTTTCCGTCATGAAGGCAAATTTTGGGTGCGCTCAAATGATTGCGGAACCTAGGCCCATTAGCAATAACAGAAATATCAGAATTAAAATAAAATAAAAAAAAAGTATTAACCTCACTTGTTTCTTGGTTTATTTTAAAATCTTTTTAGTGAGTAAATATAATTTATAAATTGAATTCATGTTTTGAACTGAAATGTGCAATTCTGAATCTTTACAAGTTCAGAAGAGCAAGATACCTAGAGAGAAAACTTCACCTAAACTGACTCTTATTTCCAGTGAATACGTTGAATAGATGAATTAATGATGACTGAACAGAATTTATTGATTTCTTTTTTTTTAATGATATGTAGCTTTTTACTAGATTCCTCTCCTTGTGGCATCTACTTTTCTTAATTTAAACAAGTTAATAAAAAAYTTCTCATACTCTCTTGCAGTCTCCCTTCCTGCCTTCTCCCCGCCCCCCTCCCCAAATTATTTTGAAGCTTCTTGGTTCTCTGTCTCATTGCACATTGCACRTTGCAGTGCTGAACTGAAGAAGTCTCTCTTTACATAGTCCTGTTTTTGCTTTCTGKTTTTTTTTTTAATTTCTACCACTAAAAGAAGTAAAACTTGAATGAAAGATAGCTAGTTACTTCAGTTTACACTCTAATTTCTATGCTGTATACTTATTGTGCAGTATGTATGCTAATTTTGTAATCTCATATTTTCTCCCATGCCTGGAAAGATTCAAAGTAAAATCCAAGAGGTATGTAAAATAGCATATTTTGTCATGTAGAAAAGTAATAGAATGTTATACTTATGCTTACTTTATTTTGTGAGTTTGTTTAAAAAAGCAGCTGCCTCTGAAGTTATTATGGATTGCCAAATCCATAGGCAGGATCTGTTTTATAAAGATACAGAACTCCTGCTATGAATATTCTGCAATATGACTTTCTAATCTGTAATAGTTCATTTTATTCTTTTCTCTTCTAGCCAGATATATACAAAAATTCTTTGCTTCCCAGTGGCAGCCTAATAGAGAGGGAATACTAAATCACATATGCAAACATTTGGCCACAGGTAGCAATTACGTTAGGACAAGCAAATAAAATATAAAATCAGCAAGCAGAATAAATGATCAGAAATATACGTCTCTGACTTGGGTATATCAATCACTTCAATGTAAATCAATGATTCTTTTTAACCACTTTACATATGTTATTTTTAATTTTAGTTACTGTGATTCTGTTCATGGGAGTCTGTGGATAATGTGTATTATAATGACCAATATTTTCTTGCTAATTCACTCCTCCCTGGTTTATACTCCAATTTCATACTTCTATATTGGTTTCTTTTATTTTCAAAAAGCCAGCAATCAATTTACACAAATTATAATTTTACCAGAAGTTTTACTGAAAATCAAATATCCTGGGTTTTTCCTTCTCTGTAATATTATTTCAAACATATATGCTAATTCCTTCAATCCATTCAGTATTCTCATCACTGAAGTGAAATTTATTGAAAATGTAGTATTAAAGCAAATGCACTATATTAAATCAACATTCATAACAAACAGAGACATTATTTCCATATGTTAAGCTTAGCCAATGAAAACATAGGCACGGATTTTTTAAATGCTATTAAGTAATGAGCAAATCTCTCTACTGCCATAGAACTATTTCATAATTCTTCTAAAAAATAGTAATCCTAATTTAATATTTAATTCCTTCTTTCAACTGTAACCACTGTAACCTCATTGACTTCAATTTCCAATTTCCAAAGAATTTACATTTGGAGAGAGAGATTTCTAGGGCCAGGTGTGCGTGTGTGTGTGCTATTCTTACACATTAGTTTCTCTCCTACTTCAGACCAACAAAGCCATTTATGGAGCAAGACATTGCATCTGCTCCCATGACGAGGCTGCAGGCTCTTCATTATTTGAAAGTCACTTGTTTACTAGTAAGTTTGTTTGTTCTGGGTGTTCTGTTTTGGTTTGGTTTTCAGTAAGGTGCCTGCATAGCTGGGAAGACCAATACAGACTTGGAATTTTTTCCTGGCTTTTGTCTGTATGAGAATTATCTGTCTTTCCTTCTGCTCAAATATATTAAAAAGATGACTAATTTTCTTCTCTGCATCCTATGTATTCAGTGATTTAGGGAGAAAAAAAGTAAGATGCCTCTGCATAACCACAAATAGCAAAGTCTTCCTCTTTTCTTATATATTATCCATCAGAACAATGACCAAGAGAATAAGGATAAAAGTGATAGTGCCTCTTGGAAGGAGTCTATTTATTCTAATRGACTTTGGCTCACATGTTGTTTGAGTGCCTATGCATGGCCAGAACTATTCCTATGTCCTGTGAAATGTACATARTTTTATTATTGGAGTCAGTTTTGTAGTGGGTATCTATTTCTGCTTTTCCTTCCTGACYACTAGGATATAAGTATTTCTGACACCAGGTCTCATTTAGAAACGTTGCCTCTTCTTTGTTGAGCCATTAAGCTCTTTTGTACTTTCATAAGTAGACTAGAAGGAAGATTGTAGCTGATGCTTGAGCTCTTATTAAATTTACTGCATGGAAAGATTATTACTTTTTTTTTTCCTCTCAAGTTTTTTAGTTAATATTGATTGTTTRGAAGATTTTCTGTGGCATATTTTGGAGGGATTTTTCAGAAAGGAAAAATYGACAGAGAAGCCCAACCAGCTAAAGTCTCTGAATTTACTCCTCTGCTCTGAATRAGATGGAAATATCTCTGGAGATATTAGTATTAGTATAGCTAAATTACTTAAATAGTAATTTAGCTGCTATTCCTAAAGATTTCTTCACATCAGTCCRAAATTTTGGAGAGCAGGAAGGAGAGGAGGAAAGAAGGAAACCATTATCCTTTGTTTGAAATGTCTCACGAAGTGCAAGGTAATGTCTCTCCTACGTAACACAAACGGAAACTTTGCCAAAGTATCCTTTTATTTACCTCTAAGTCTAATCTAAGTCATCTAACTTAATGCATTTTAATTGTCAGGCAGCTAGCTTATTTTTTTCAGGCAGATCACAGAAGGTGCCAAGTCTATTACCAATTCCATTTCTGTTAAGGCTGGCATAAAGGCAGGAGGTGAACACGGGCTCAAATATTCCTCCCATCAAGAGATAAATGTTTAAGTTACTRCTGTTTAATGTCTTCAAGAGATTCAGATTAAAGAATGTCTTAAAAAAAATCTTACATCTTTATAAAATACCTTTCCAAATGATGCTGAGCTCATCATTACTCTAACTGAATTTCTTCAATATCATTCTTTAAAATTCATGCACAAAAATTGTACCTAAACTTATGCGATACTGCTGGCTATTAAATATGAGAATGCTAAGCAGATTAATTACAGAATAATTATCCAAGAATTAAAGACCAATTAAACTGGGAAGTTCTTGAAAAAAAATCATTCATCTCATGAGAGAATGCTGTCTTACTGTGTCAGACAGAATCAAGAAAAAATAATCTTTTATATAAAATATGTACCACATTAGAGAGAAGTTTACAACTGCAACCGCATAAGAACTGGTCATTGTCACATACTCTTTAGCAGGTCTTCATAGTAATCCACAGTTTTCAGGGAGCTGCTAAAAACTGGCATTTAGAGAGGCCTAAAGCAAGGATAAGCTATGAAAGCCATGTAATTGAGAAAAACTGGAAGCTGATCTGAAACTGTTACAAACCAGTTCTTCTCTAGAGCCAGAGGGGAAGGAGAGAAGCATATTTGTGATTTGTTGTCACAAATATTTCTCAAGGCTAATCAAGTATTTATTCCTTTACACAAGGCTATATCTAATAGTGACGTCCAAGCCATAGGTGTGRATATTGGACTGGATTAAGTAAAAAGGGATCAAACACACAAATATTTCAGAAGGAAGGCCAGACCATTTTATTTCATTCTGTAATTTGTGACACATCTATACTGAATATTTTGAATGTATTTAATCCTCCGTTAACATCTTTAACTGAATATAGAAGTTTATTTTCTTAAGTGTATAATATGAAATGTGTTTGCTAAATGCAAATCAGTTAGTGAAAAATTAGTGACCTTTGTACATCTGGGTTGTTTGTTTTTTTAATCTATACATGTTTCAGCTGACCTTACAGTCTTAAGCTTTTCTGCTGCTTTTTTGAATTAATAAATGTACTTGTAAAATGCAAAATGGATTTTGTCCAAGTGGTGCTCAATATTTTGAAAAAAAGGTGATTCTTACTTGCTAAATCACATGGAATCCAATCTCCTGAGGAAATGGCCCCAATTCCTCTTTTTCATGAAGTTTCTAAAGCAGAGCAAGCAGCAGGTAGAGACCAGTGTAGCTAAATGTAATATAGCTCTAAGCAGTGACTCCCCAGATTTGACACTGGGACTGCAATTATTCAAATGTAAATATATATATATATCGGCTAACTTTACTCTGTCTGCAGAAAATTATATAATTTCAGAAAAATAATACCTTTTGGATTGTAATCCTGTCTGTATTTTTTTCTCCTCAGTTATCTGGTTTATTTCAGCCAAATTTAGGAGAGGGAAGAGGGAACCCTTCTATTTCATATGTATTCTGTATACGTACTATTATGAGATCAGTATCTGAGTAAAGGAAGCCAGATTAAGTGCTCTCCCCAAGGAAAAGTCTGTAGTTTAAGGTCAGCAGTTATTTGCTCTGTTTGGCCTGCTGGCTAGTCCATCAGCAAATGCGTATAAGCTATCCATTCAGCTTTGACATGACACYGTAAGGGCTGTGTATTGCACTGTCAGCATCTGGAGAAACAGAAGYGATCTGACTGCACTCGGTGCAAGGTTTGGTTGGTGCAAGGACCAGAAAAGTAAAGATAATGTGGCAGAATGAAAAACAAAAGGGAGATGTAGAAGATTATTATTTTCCCAAACTGAAGAGTATTTAGAGACGGGAACCACTGGAAGCCAAGWAGTACTAGTGCTTCATCTAATCTTATTTTCTCATTTGTTTCCAAATACCATGTCTTACTCAGGTGGTAACACTCTGTCCTGTCCATTGGCATCAGAGACAATACAGAAAATCTTTTATCTATATTCACAAAGATGCTGACTGAAAGCAGCTATTATTTACCATGGAGAAATACACTTGAAAATGTTTGGCATGCAAACTATGTTGAGATTGTAAACCATAGGGTTATTTACTATCATTCATTAATTATCACTAAGATTTAATGGAAATCAATATTGCTTTGAAGCAATGAAAAAAAAAAAAAAAAACACTGTTCCAATTCTACACTTCATTATGAGCAACCAACATCAATACAAATTTTAAAAGCAAATTAAAAAAAATAATCTATCTTTAATATGCACAAAAGGGAACTAATTCATATCCATCATTTCTGTCATTTATCAATATTAGCAATGTGTTTCTTCTGTCTATAAGTAGCTGTCTTTGGTGTTCTATTAGTGCTTGTCATTGATATGTACATAGGAGCCTTGAAAARGCTCTCCATCACCAGAGCAGAGTTTTCCTCTTAATATCTCTGCATCACTCTCATTAACAGCAATTGCAGTTACAAGGGAAAAATAAACCCCAAAGCATTATCTAAATGCAGTCTAGCCAGCATTAAAGAGATCTGTTCCATTACTTAATGTTTTTTACTGTAGTTGCTGGGCATTATAGATATTGACATTGTAAATTGGGAAGTGGAGGGTCACAATGGGGAAGAAGTCAGGCAGGGGAGTAAGGAATTAAATTCCTTTTATATTTTGGCTAATAATAATAATACACTGCACCTTAGAGAGAGGTGAGCAGCTCCTGAACATCCCTAAGTCACAGTGGTCTATCTTCAGAACACACATATACACAGCTCRTCAAGGCTGGGTTTTACATGTATGTTAACTTYAATAAAAGCTGAGGATTTTGCAGAMTTACAAACCATATGGTTCTCTATCACTGCAGGTTCCCACAATGTCATATTACTAAAACAATACTTGTTTCACAAATGTAGGCCAAGTGTGTAGAGGGATACACATATCTTGTCACCTTTCCACGTTAATATCAAGTGAAATGATGTATTTTAAACATGTAGGGACTTGGCAGTGTTTTCGAGATTCCTTACGGAGAGACTAACTTTGCAGGGCTAAAATAATGACCTACACATGCTTTCTCTATGTTTTGTGCAGTGAATGTGGCTGTGCTTTAGGTTATTCCCAGCACATGCCCCATGCCAAGCCCTGAGCTCATTTGCAGGAGATAATGTAGTCCGGCACTGATGGGAGCATTGCTGCGTTGTTAGGCTGCAGTCCCACATAACTCGCACACGTGTTAACCCTGAGACTCAGCAGGCAACTCCAGTGAAGCCACTGAACTTGTTCTCAGTATATAAAGACAAACAGATGGGTGAGTATTTGCAAAACTGGGATCTTAGAAAACAAGCTATTTTTGGATGACGTGGCAAGGTGACATCCTCTCTGTTCAGGCCCACAGAGTAAGCATCAGAGACTGTGCTCAATGTAACATTGGCCAATTCTGGTTTTATAGTATTCTTGTTATTCTACTAAAACACAGAGATACTGCAGAGATGAATCAAAGCTGAGTGTGTATATTAAGAAGACCCTCTTACCTTAGTCTTCATCTCTATTTCTGATTAGTAAAAGTACTCTCAAGCCCATGGTCTATGTTCCCTGCCAACTTCCAGCTCCACAGCTACCTGGGAGATTTTGTCTGAAGCCTACGCTTGGGGTTTCCCATTTTATACTTAATGCTTTAGGGAACAAGTAGAATGTTTTTTAGGGTTGATAAAAGCAGAAATAACTGTGGGTGAGACTGAGTTATTGGTAGGACTATTAAGGTAAGGACAGAACTAATCAATTTGTTCCAATTGGGGTTTCAAGGCTGCAGGAGAAAGTGGAGGGAATTGATCCCTATCAAATAGCATGCTAGAGGAATTATCAAAGGAATTTGTCAGGAGAGAAAATGTTAGCAAAAGAAAAAATATAAAACTATGTAAGGTATGGGCAAATGCCCTTTTATATTCCCTGACAAACTACTAAATAACACAAGGGAATAAATTTCCTTAAACTTTAAAATTCAAAACAATCATTGAACTCTGTTGTTAATTTTCTTTTTCTTTTTTTCTTTTTCTTGACTAAAGCAAAGAGCTCTAAGCAAAGTAAGAGATGTAGCAAAGTAAACTTCTAGAAAGAGGAACAAACAGTTGAATCTCCTCAGTGTTATCCAATAGTGATATCACTGACAGTATTAGTATATGACAACATCTTGTACCAGGAAATAAATATAAACAGCATCAYATGTGAAAGAGTGACTTGAAAAACAAGCTGCATTACATTGGTCTTTAAGAGGGGAAAGGGTTAGGAAAGCAAAAGCTATAGCTCATTCTTATTTCAGTGTGAACTGAAATCTGATCAAACTCCACAGTTTTTGAAACACTAAATAAGCTGAAAATKACTCATTCCTTTCCCTACATATAACCACTAGCCACTCCTACTACCACTAGCCACTGGCAGTGGTTGGGAATCTGAACAAAATCTATACATTTTAATTGAAAAGGCTGATTTGTCAATGATAAACTTTTTTGGGGGGAGGGTAGAGGGAAGAGTGGATGTCTGTGCTAACTCAAAATATTTAGAAATTGATAGAATGAAATATTATGGCTACTTAGATTTTTTTTTCCTTTCATTTCATTATAAGACCAAAGTCTTTTAATGTTGCAATCAGAAGATATTTTAAAAAGTTTCCTCAATCCCACAAAAACTTTTTGCTTGGATATAGTTTGTTTTCATATTTTGGCACCTCTTTTCCATTTTCACTTTTGGTTAAGAACAGGAAAGAATCTCAAGTTCTCAGTAATTCCACGGAATTCAACAGAGCAGTGAGATTTATTTGTGCCCAGCTCTGATGACTCCAGTCTATACTTTCCTTAGCTTTGTGATGTAGATACGGGCAGAAACTTGTTATTGTGAAAACATTCCCAGAAAAATCACAAATTCAAACAAAACAAACAAACAAAAAATCAAACTTTGCTCTCAGTTGGTGCAAACCAGCATATCTTCTCACATTTCTGAAGAATTATAGTGCTTTGGATGAAGATACAACCAAATACATTTCATAGGATTGCTGGTTAAGTTCTTCTCTGAGCTGTACCTACGTTTGTGAAATTAGAATTTGACCTAGTGTATGCGGTATTCCCTCTGGGGATTTCTCTAATGTTTATTATTCACGACTTGTACAATAGCACAGTATGTGTCATATTATCCAGTGTTTGGGATGTAACCCACATCACACATGAAAGTAAATCTCCCTGCTAAGAAATACCGTAGCTCTCAGAGGTACATGTCTTCTTTCTTCTTCGCTTCAAAAGCAAATAATGAGGTGGGCAAATAGGGTGAGTGTTTCAGAGGCCACTCATTCATCTATATATTGAAGGGAGTAGCAGCTTAGCATCCACTTTTTTAGGATGTTTCTACAAAGTGAAATCCTGGCATGAAAACTGTGGAAAACGCCTCTTATAACGCAAGCATTGAAAAATGTGATTTATTTGTTTATTTACTTATTTTGGCAGGGGACAGGGAGGAAAAAGGGGGTTACTGTTAAACTTTAGGCACAATTTGAGCCTTAAGACAATCAAATACTTAAAGTTCATCACTTAGCACTGGGAATCTCCCGCAGGAAAACAGCAGCGAAAATCAGCCAGCAATGTAGGAAACCCTGAAATGGCTCACGCTGTCGTCAGCCACCAGGTGTGCCACCTTCACCTGGTGATCTGAGGAACGCAGATGAACTCAAGCCATCAGAAATAGCTCCAYGAGTCCCAGCTTACAGGAAAGAAAGGTTGTGTGGGGAAGCCTCCTGTAATACTTCTGTTATCCGAAACATATGTGACTCTTGTTTTAACACCTTTTTAAAACAATGCCCCTTTTAGGTGTCATGCTCAATAAAACACTTGTTCTCTAAAACTCAGAATGAATTAGAGAGAGAAGGAGAAATAAAAGCCACACTTTTTATCATTACCTTTTTATTGAAATTTAAACACCCAAGTGAAAGAGATTTACATAAAAGAATTTGACCTACATGATATACCATACATGATTGAAAATTGCTTTGCAGTTCTTCATAAAGTCTCGGCTTGACTGGCAGGTACTAGGTAAAAACAATATGTGAGCTCTGCTTTCATTTAAATTTTCACTCTCACATGTCACATAGTATTATATATTTTTGTTTAATATTTTACAACAGCAAGTACATTAGTGCAGTATCCTCCTAAAGAATAACCCAGTATGTGCCAAAAGAGACAGAGTTTTGGATTCCTTACTTAATTCTTCATACAGTCATGCTTTCAGAGTATACTTTTCAGGGCAATGAAAACGTGTGCTGAAGTCAATGGGGATTCTTTTGCTGAAAGTCAAGGGGACTTGGATCATAATTTTAGATAGGGTTCTATTTATTTAAGGGAACTAATTATCCAAGGACTTTCAAAGCATCCATGGACTTTTAAAGGAGTTAARCATCTAATTTCCCTAAGTAAATTTTGGAAACCCACTTTTCCTTATACAGAGGTCAAGTCATAAAATCTAGTATAGTTATTTCATCCTCAAAGTATGAAAAATGAGATTTTATCCCATTTTTATCCCAATATTTCTTTCAATATGATAAACAGATAATAGATCAAAATTTTTAGTTTCCTTCAAGTTGGGAAAATAAAAAAAAAAATTTTAATTAAAAAGGAAATTTTCCTGAAACACCAATTCAAAAATACTTACTTTAATTAGAATTTTTCTGTGAAAGCTAAAACTAGGAAAAGATGTCATTCCAATTTTCCCTGAAAAATATTCAGGTTAAAAAAAAAATCAGTTTGCCCTGCATACCTATCGAAGATGAMTGCCATAGAAAAGCTGAACCAAGCTACAAATCTTCCACAATGCTATTATTTTTAAAGATCCCAAGACTTTGCTGAGTAACTAATTTCAGGATGCAACTGCAGTAAGGAGYAATGCTGCAATGTGATGTGTGTTGGAACTTCTTGTAAATCTGGATATATGCAGAAGTTAGCATGTCAGGAGTGAAAGTAAGAAGTGTCTTGAGAGTGGTTGCAATGAACGAACTGCGGCAGGAGACTTCACTCAGTAGCACAGAGAAGCATAAAAGAATCAATTTTTGCATGAGAGTAGTGCATGAAACTCCTCACATCTTTGCTGACTTATCCAACAAAATTTATTTGACGTGACAACAAGCATATCGAGTGAGTGAGTYCTTTTATGCATTTCTTGTCAACAGTTTCGGAAGGCAGGTACTGACARCACTGAAGTGGTCCTTTTGGAAGGCAAGCTCTGTCAGTCAGTAAAAATGGAAGCTGTTCCTAAAAGGGCGAAAGAGGGAGTCGCTTCAGAACCGAGCTGAGTGAGTGTCATGCCATGAGAGTAATAAGGAGATTAATAATTCACTAACCTGGGGGGGGGGGAGGAGAAGACCATGGAAGGAATTTACCCAGGGGGAAAAAAGGGGAACAAATGTGTAACAAAATAAGCAGGGATAAGCTGCAAATACACTAATAATCGGTGGTAGGGACAGGACTGGAGAATGTGACAGCAGGGCCAGACAAACAGTCCTACGGGTGCAGGCAGGAGCAGGCCRAACAGAAAGGTGCTTGCAAAGCTGCCAAGCTTCGCCAGGAGCGAAGCTACTTGGAGGCAGACCAACCACAGGAGGGAGCAGAGCCTGCTGGAAACAGCCTCTACCAGTTGAACCGCTTCAAGCACAGTCTTAGCAATGAAGCTAAAATTTAAAGTAACGTGGGAGAGCAGAGAGAGAAGAAAAGCAGTGCTGGATAGTAACATTTTCTGAAATGTAAAGGTGCTTTAGACCAGCTCTTCAAGGTAGCTGTTCACACTGGAATGGAGTTATGTGCCTAAYAGTATTTTAATATCGGGGTGTCCCAATGACAGCCCATGAATACTACGTTAATAAGTGCCCTACGCACTTCTAGACACTGATCCCCTTTTGGAATAGTTACTGCAAAGGAAAAGTGTCAGGATAACTTCAATAATATACAGTAAAAAGATTCTAAAAATCTCAAGCTTTTGCGGGAATTCTGTCTACTGGCTTGACATGGCATATTTTGAAGTTGTTTTAGTAGAAGAGCTAGTGAAAAAAAATAGAATTTGTGCTCTGTGGAAAAATCTAAGCATGAGCACCAAGGCAGTATTTAAAAGTTTTCCATAAAATTAAAATTATGAAAAATGATGTTTTCAGCTTAGTAAAAACTGTCATTTTTCTCACATTGGATACTTATATTTGATTAGTTAAAATACATTGCTATTGAAAATACTAATATTTTAAATTATAACTATTTTCACCTTAAATATGTTAAAATTATATAYGAAAACAATGAACACCACTAAAGTACAAAAATCAGAATAGACACAAGAAGCAATAGGTAAATRAAAGAATGAACTTAAAAATATATTTACTATGAAAACATATGTACTTATGGATATGAAATATTTCCAAATAATAAAAAGTATATGCTTGGCTATATCCCTACAAAATTGAATGTTTTGTTCTAAATTTTTCACATCCTAACTTAGTGTGAAATTGCCTTATTTGACCACACTTTCCAGTGCAAATAAGACTGCAAGGAAAAGTATTTCACTGCAAGTTTTCAATCCCATTAATAATGTTTTTTCTCAAAGTGATGTTCACTTAGGAGGTCAAATAGGGATTTAAATACATAATCATGCATTATGTGCTTCTGCATTTAAAGTCAAGGTTATATGAAATCTGTTTGCTAAAAGAGCAGAGTACTGCATCTCATAAACCCGAAATATTTCATTTTTTCCTTATTCCAAAGTTTCAGGTTTGCTGGTTATAAATGGTCATASTCTTTACTTGCAATTATCTGTGGGGGTTTTTTAAGCAGGAGTAATGACAAGTTGGAGTCAACTATTGAGAAACAAATCCTCTCATGAATTCTCCAGTTCTGCAGTGAAAAAAAACAGTCAAGAGAGCAGTCTCCCTCAGCATATCCACATATCTGTATTGATTCTTTTTGTAGTGCTCACTGCTAYCACACTGAAGTGATGCACACGAAAGCTGGAGTCAACCTTCACAAGGTCCTTTATCACTGCGTCTGATATAACAGAGTTTAACTGGATCCTCTCTCTTCCATGTGTAATTCATCAAAGAATCTTCCCTTCCAAATTTCCAAGTCTTTGTCTGTTTATAGTCTTCCTCTTTATAGTCATTGCTTGGAATATCGCTGGGTATCTCACTACAAAACATCGTAGGATATATGGAAAAGCTTACRGAGAAAAAAACTGTATTATACCTGGTGATATATACAGTCACCAGGTTAGACAGCAAGTTTCTGTGTCTGCCCATCATGGACAAACCTCTATAATCTCTAACCTTTTTTTCTGTATCTTTCTTCCTTCRGCCTTATTTTTTGTCAGCTGCTTTGTTCCAGAGGATAAAAGCTGTCTTGATGGATCACAGAAAATAAACAGTATCTAGGTAAAAAAACGTTATAAAAAGCTGCATGATGCAGGTGTTAGTGTTGTTAGTGTGCCTCACAAATTCCCCTGTGAACTGAACCCCTAAGGGATACCAGCTTGTCATGGTCTCAGCTGAAAAGCTGGGGGTCAAATTGTAGAATCTTAGGTATTYAGCATGCGAGATTCCCTGGTTTGTTCCCCAACCTGTCGGCGAGGGCTGTGGTCTTCACATAAAACAAATGGATTTGAACCTGAATTACCGTGGACCTCAKATGCTTGGCTCTGTCTCCTTTTGATTTTAGGAAATAAGTAAATCAGTRTTGAAGATGTACTATTATGAGAGAGAATAATATCTTATACAGTTCTTGTATCTTCACTTCCCATATACTCTCATTAAATTTGTAAATATATCACCTGCTTTTTACCACTGTTCCCTGCCAATCCCCTGTATGTTGTCCAAAAAGATGTCTAACRTATTAAAAGAATTAAAAGATCAGTAGCTCAGTGAGACTGTGGGTTTTTTTATCCCAGAGGGACAGTTGTTAAGATTTGACCTCTGTGTGGTTGATGAGAAAACTGTCCGCTGCAACTGCCCGCGTTCTTCCTGTACTATATATTCCTATATCGTATCTACACTGCTTGCACTGTTACTGTTACTTCCTATACTGTTATTTCAGTATTATTATCAAGGAAAATAACAAGTATGAGGATCCAAATCTCATATTTTCCCAGGAGGTTATTTGTTAATAATTTCTCCACYATTTTAGAAGAAGTTAGTAACGAGAAATTATCTGGACAGATCTGCTGAACTTTTTTATTTATTTTTTTTTTCCTGAGGTAAGATCAGACCTCTGCCTCATTCCAYCATGTCTTCCACTATACAAGGGAGAGGAGAATTACCAGAGGGAATCCATGGRTTAATTTTTCTTTCTTCTCCTCCAGCCCCTCCTATTAGCACCTGCTTGTTTCATTCTGGTGTCACTTCAGCTGCCTACAACCAAGTTGCTGTGTACTCCCTCCTTTCAGGTCAAGGACTGTCTCTGCTCTGACATAAATATTAATCCTTTCAATTCTTTACAAGGAACAATGTGTACATTGGATGAGGGTTTTAAAAAAGCCAAACTCTTTAAAAAATGCTCATCCTAAGGGATGGAGYGTTATCTAGCAAAAGGTGGAATAGACTTCTAAGCTCTGCCACTGAATTCCTCTTTGACATAGAAGTAATTCCATCTCTGTGATTCAGCTTACTCACTTGTAAAATTAGTCTAATCATAATTACCCAGCTCATGGCATGTTCCAAGGCTTCATGGGTGTTTATAGGACACTTAGGTTAGGCCTGAGTTCTTGGTTTCAAAACTCTATATAGTGGTGGGGTGGGGGGCAATTCAACTGCTAATTATTACTAAACACCTGGGCAGGCAAAGCAGCATTTTTCCTTCACATTAATAGCCTTTCTCTGTCTTTTTGTTTGTTTGTTTGTTTGTTTGTTTTTGGTGGTTTTTTTTTTTTTTTTTTTTTGGAAGGAGAGGGCAGGGGAAAGGGCTTGTGTGTATAAATGTGGATTTCTTCAATGCTGTATTCTATCAGATCCCGAATTTCAAAAAATATTCCAGACCCTCATAAGCAAAACTTCAGTAGCTTTGATAGAAATTAGAAAACTGGAAGACTGAAATGAAGAACAAAGAAAATTCTAGAATCAGGCTTCATAGTTTAAATTATCTTTGCAGTTTACTGAAGATCACTGCACCAGCTGATGGTAGTCATTAAGGCTGTATAGTACAGCTATGTCATTTCTAAGTTTAAAATGGGGCTTCTAAATGATCCAGTTCTTGGAGAAAAAGAAAAGATATAATAATGGCAGGACAAATGAGTGACACATACACAGCCTGAAGGCTTGAGGSAGTAGAGCTGAAATGATTTCAGAGACCTCATATTTGGGATACGATGGAGTCAGAGAAGGGAAAGTTGTCAAGGAAATCTGGGTGAAGTAGAAGACAGAAACCTATTTGCTAAGAAGTTTGGTGTACAAAAATTACCCCTCTTTTCACGCTCTTGACTAGAACACTGTGATTATAATGTGACAATTTGTTCTAATATCATCCAAACCTTCTTTGGAGCTTTGTTACTCTGCTTGATTTCTTTGTGGGAAATATTTGTTGTCTCAGTGGAGACTCTGAATTGCAGTAAATATTAATAGCATCAMAGATCTGTCTTCCAGAAAGCAAATAAGCCAAAGTTCTGTCCTGTATACAGTCTCAGCTGATTCTTACATTGAAAAATAATTTTTCACTTTAAAAGATAGATAACACACACTCATGTATCTCAGAGCTCTCTAATTATAGAATTTTATTTAATAAAATGTTGATTCATTTCACTTCTAGAATCAATTTGCAGTTCTAGAAGTGATATATTGTCAAGAGACATAGTAAAAGAACAACAGGCAATGCGCAAAGCAGATCTGATGAATAAGGACAAAAACAGACGAGAGAATTTAGAAGACCCAGTTTTGTTCTCGGTTCCAGAGGTACAAAGTATATGAAGGGGTATAAAACAGGTATCCTTCAAAAATACATTGAAAATACCCATTGGGATGTCTTCAGTAAAGCCAAGATTCTGCTTCTTCATTTTAGTGGGACAGCTACAAGGATATATTTTACTTCTGTAGCTTTAATCCCAAAGAGTCTCAATTCTTTTTTTATTTGAATTGCAAAAGTTATAGTATTAGTATGGTATAGACATTTCGGGTGAATGTTTTGATTTTGATTCATGTTATTAAGGGATTTGGGAAAAAACAGGTGGAAAAAGAGAGAGTGAGTTAAATATTCATTTTCAAAGACTAGGAAGAATTACAACAACTTTCAGAAAAGGTTATGTAGAAAARGGAGTGAGATAATGTTGAGACCCATCCACATATTGAACTGACATGAATCACACAGTCTTTCTGGAAATATATCACGATGCATAACAAGTAGAACCACACTAGTTTAAAAGGATTTTTGCAATGATATCCCTAAAACATAAATGACTTGTGATGTGTTCAGGTATTTCAGAATATGTATATCATCTCAGAAGGGGACAAGATTTTGGATTATTTAATACCCTTACACCAGAAAAAAATAATGTCTTTCAAATGTACCAGTAATATAGGCTTAGTTCAAAGAGATATATAATATGTGCATATGCAGGTAGCTATGTAAACGAAAGGCAAGTAAATCCATTTGGATCTAACACTGCTGTATCTGATTTTGGCAGGAGATTCCTGGATTTTTCCAGCATCTCATCTACTGCAATTTCCATCTGTCTTTCAGTTTTGATATGTTTCCTGTAAGTAACATAACCATTTTTCAATCCCCAGCCTCACAGACACCTATTATACTTGCAAATAGTCAGCTAAAGTACATCTGTTCCTTACAGTAAAATATAAGTTTACTCTTTTTTTCTCCATTGCATTGATTGTGGCATACCAAAATATATTCCAAATTATTTGTTTGTATATGCCTTTGCCTTAAACAAAATGCATTACAGTAAGAACACACACACACAAAGATATACATATAATTTACTCACTAATATGTTCTGCTAAATAAAAAAAATCCATGAAATAAGTATATGATACTTTTACATTGCACTATGCTACTTGTTTTAAATCCATGTAGGTATGCAACTGACATTGATGGAAAACCTCAGAGAATGTTTTTTGCTCACTAAGCACAGATTTGCATGATAGCAAACAGTTTCTCTATTACTGCTGATATTAAGAGGCTGTATTCATCTACTTGACAATTTTGTTGCCTCCCTTCCCCCTTCCTTGTTTCTCACTGTGGCTTGCTGCACTGAGGAGTATAGATCCTTCATTTAGCTGTCATCCAGACCCAGTATTTTAGCCTGACATCAGAACTCAATTTACAAGAATAAGATTATTGCCATGCAAAATAATTCTTAGGATCCACATTTAAGGTTTGCAAAACATACAGCAGTTTTAATGGGTCAGTTGTTCATACTGTTCTTCAGTTGCTGCAGAACACACTTGAAAACATATGTTTTAAATTATATAAAAATATATTTTATGAGAGTGCACTGAAAGAAAGACAATCTGGTGGACAAAATTTCCCAGCAGCAGTAAACTTGGCATGATGCTGTTGTTATGTTCCTGTTTTCTGAAGTTTGTTTTGGTTTACTTTTCTAGAAGATAATAAAGGAACACTTTCTGTTAAAATAATGCATCAGACAAATTCAGGAGTAAATCAGAACTAAAAATAAAACACTCTATTTTTTTACCAGCCAAAAAAAGCAGAGAAGTGCTAATATAGGGAGCATTAAATTCCTAATATGCACTAGTTTTATAGCTTTCTCTGTTTATACAGCTCAGACACTACCAGTAAGTACCAATAAGTATTTATAAGTATTTATATTGGTACTWACCAATAAGGCTTTATCAATAAGTATACACAGAATTATGAACGGCTGCATTGAAAATACTCTGATATTTGTTATGTTGGTGTGCTCTTGCAATAGAAATGTACCTGTGGCTATGCTGAACTATCTATAGTGTCATTTCATAAAACCAGAAGGTTTCAGAAATACTTCTCTTATCCTTAATTTCTTGTACTTATTCCTAGTTTGTAAATAAAGATAGGAGTTACACAGATATTAGAGAGAACAGGCTGAGGGGAGCTACAAAAGCCTGCTCAGAAGCTGGGAGCTGAGATGTGTTCCTTTGTTATTTTGAGAGGAAAGCCTACTGTCATCCACAGATGTTTCATTTGCCAACTACATCAAGCAAGATGTTCTGGGTTAAGAAAACCTTAATGATAAGAGTAAATGATTCAGATTACCATGTTTAGCAGCCTTTTGCAGTCAGAAATGGCCTAGTAAAGCCATGCTGGAGGTGGAGGAATTTTGCCTCTTTTCCGATTTAACAATGAGACAGAAAGGAGACATTTGAAGCAATAAAGAGGAGCAGATGGGTGAGCCAAAGGTTAGTGTTAATATGATCCTCTGAAAATTAGCTCAGTGGTCATCATCACCACAGACTGACACAAGAAGAAATGTAATTGGGAGAAACAGAGGAAAGTGATAGAAATATGGAGGGATTAAAAGAACCTCCTAAGAATAGGTACATATCAATCCATAAAAAAGAATTTTATGCACTTTCAAAGCTGCTATCTGGAGAAGTAGGTGATCTCCAAAGTTATATATAACAGAGCCATCTTTACTAAAGACGCTCTAATTGGAATTCCCACTGAATCAGAGTTGCTAAAATAGTCTCATAGGTTTCAGAGGATATTAGTTGCCTTAGGTAGAAATACGTTTTGTTAGACAGCTCTCCCTGAGAATACTTTCCCCAGCTTTCATGTGCTTCGCCGCAGGGTTGTGATATGCGTTACTACAGACAAGCACTGTTGTCTCACTGATTCATAGATTGTAGCTGGGGCATAATCCATTATCCTAATTATCATGTTGAAAGAAATATTCTAGAAATATTAAAAAAAAAAGATGTCTTTTTAAACATCATCTGCAGAAATACATGTCTATCCAAGTGAATGAGTGCACTGAAGTTTRCTGTGAACTTGATATTTTGCCCATTGGCACAGATTATAATTCCAGTGAAGTCAATTGAACAATGCCAAATTACACTAGCTGAGAAAAGCTAGATCTAGCTGCAGATCTTATATTCTTCACTTTTTTATTCTGCTGCTTGAATGAATGTAAATATTAAATACATGCAGTAGCTCTACAACATGAACAACATTCATTACTTTTTCTTTTAATAGATGGCTGGGTAAAAGGGGTTCTTATCAAAGGGCATAAAGAAAGATAAATCCATATGAATCTCTTCAGAACATAACAGATTTTCATACTGATAGAAAACTCTAAAGAAGCAAATATATATTATTAGATGACTATGGAGGGCACTGAAATTCGATAGTCAAAAGCTCCCAGAAAGAAACCCTTCTGGACCTTCAGATAAGAAGAGCTGGTATGGCACTACCTGGAGCCATGGTCTAGGAGTGAGAAAATGGCTTAATTTCACCCAAGAAATGTGAATAGACAGGAGGTGCAAAATGGCAAAGTTCACCTAAAAAAAAAGGACACAGAAAGGCAATTGGCCATGAGCAGAAACATCCCCTTTGAGTCCCTCTCTTCTCTCTGACATCCCTAACTTCTCTCTCATCACATCTTGGAAAGACATTGGCTTGAAGCCCTCTGCAGCTCTAAACATCAGCCTTACTTTAAGCTTGCCTGTAATCTTTGAGCAATCATAAAAATGCTTGCAGGTTTACAGCATTTACAAACATTATCCAAAAATTCTATGCCAATTGGCCACCCAGCATCTTACTTGAAAGGTAATGCATATTTCTCTGTGGAGTGTCTGAGATAATAAAGCTCCTTTGTTCACTGACTGAAAGAGCAGATAAAGTCAGGAATGTCTCCAGTTCCTAATGCAGTTTCTATACTCTGTGAGCAATTACTATCTTAATCAGCACTCACTCCCATGACTTCCCAATCTACTGATTCACAGATATATATATATATACAAAGAGGAGAAATGATGTGTACTGTTATTAGGGTTACAGAAAGACAGTACATTTTWAACTTTGCTGCTAATTTAATAAGTAATTGAAACTTAGATGTCAGAGAGATTATTTTCCTCACAGTATCATTTARGGGTATTAGAAAAAATGGGACTGGGGGGAAAGAAGACTGTTTAAGGCTTAAATAACTGCATTCATTTCCAATCGTGTTCTTATTTATTTTGGCTTTAGGATACAAACTTCTTCTCTTGAATGACTCAGAAGCAATTCTTTCCATGTGATTTCATGAGAATAAGGGGCATATTAGCCCCTATAATCTGACACAACACAAACCTCACAGATTGTGACACAGTCAGCCAAGTTCACAGAAAGGGATTCTTTCACTAAATTTAGGATTCAGATTCTTGAAAGGTTTGGAGCAAATCAAGATCCTGGACATTAGAATTCCKTTATACCTCCATGGGAAGACCCACAGAAATCCCTTCATTAGATAATCCATATCCTTCCACTTTCCAAAGTCAAGATTCCTAAAACAGCGAAAGCCATAAATGCTTACAAAATGCATACATTTTTGTACCTCTCAAAAGACTCAGGTTCCAAMAGGGAGTCACTTTCCTGGAGGTTATATCTATTTACTGGACAAAATTTCTCTGGTGTGCCTATCCTTTCAATGGGTTACAATACCTACTGAAATATGACCCATTTAATATTTCTCTCTTGGGATGAATCCTTCATTTCCTTTCCCTGAGATCTGAGGGAGTATTTCACTGAAGTATTCTCCTTAGTACCTCTGTCCTGAAATGTGAAAGTCTGGAAGGATAAAAAGACTCCACCCAAAAAGATGAAAAGACAACAACATGACTCTGTGTTCACAAATTCTTCAAAGTCCACTGGAACTTCTGTAGGCAGAAAACAAACAAACAAACCAAACCGCCCAGAATTCCCTATTAGTGTATCAAAATTTGAGTCTGCCTAGTTATAAGGCTACTTATAAAATTGCTTTGCAGTTTTGAAAGGTAATTTTCCACAAATACGCATTCTGAATATACACTCAAAGCACTGACTAATTCTCTGGGCAATTTGTATAACAAAAACAATTCCTGACTGTTATATAGCCCTTTCATYTACCATGTTTCATCTAGCACAGATAGTGAAGTTTCTCTCTCTATAGGTGAGAAAACTAAGGCATGAGAAAGAAAAAATTAGTTACTTAGAGAGGAATGGAGACCASAACTGAAATTACCTTTGCTTATATTCTGTCCGTTAACCTGAATGTTCATAAGGTAAAGTTCATGTGTTATGAAGTCCCATCTACATCCTTAGATCAAACATTTTCTTTAGCCAAATACTGCTGACTTTTGGGAATTCTCCTGAGGCATTTAATAGCCCAGAAAATTCATGTCACATTTTTTGTGATTTTTGCAAACCACGCTTTAGAGTGCTAGAGTCCTATTAACAGAGTAGCATAGATGCAGTGAGTCTTGTTGAAGGAGTAATATCAAGACAGCTACTCCAGCCAAGTTTCAGTACTGTTTTCTTTCTTKCCGTTTCCAGCTTGGCCCTTATAGTCTCTGGACTTAAGTGCACTTGTGCTTTTGTTTTATGGAACAGCTTTATCACTATGTCTGTCCCTAGAAGCAGGCAGCAAAACTCGCAGTGAATCAAAATCTGACATGCTTTACTGCATTATTTTATTCTACACTTCTAGCATCCAGACACCAACTCTGATTAGTTCTAAGCAGAAACTGTGTGGATAACAAATGATATTTCTGTATGCATAAGGGTTTTGTAGAAGTGGACAAATACATATGAGCATGCACACCTCTTTAAAAACAGGTGATATGTTACAATGTTACTGCTTCATAGCATTTTCAGTAAGCACGAAACAAATACAAAAGCTACTCAAATTACGCATATAAATTCTGAAGATATGAGTATGCACTGTTTCAGAGCCAGTTTTAAGTTGGAGCTGGAACTATGRAGAATGATACATATAGTCAAACCATAGGGTAATAATGGATTTTCATTTAGTGGAAACTCCAAGGAGTACAATTCCAGAACTGTAGGCGTTGGGGAAATTGTCTCATCAACTGCTGTCTTCTGAGACTGCCTAGAAAGAGAGTGTTTAGGCAAAAAGTAAAACTTTCTAGGGGAGAAAGAAAGAAGCACTTAAAGGCTTCAGTTTTATTCTGGAAGCCCAAATTAATAGCATGTATAATAAAAATAAATCTCTGGAAATAAGAAATACATATAAAACTGTTATTGTTGTATTTGCTATATTTCAAATACCTCCTTCTCTCTCTCTCTCTCTC